>NC_046334.1:37422665-37726223 GCF_000738735.6 Corvus cornix cornix | reverse complement strand
TTTGATGACAATTGGACTGTATTTTCCAGTTGGGCATCCTCTGAAAGGAAGGCAATTCTGTTGTCTGATCCAAGGCACAATAAATAGGGCTGATGAGGAGGTTCGCATGAACAGTGTACTATAGGTCTGAACTAAAACCTGAATGCATATATGCCCTATGAAGAACAGCTTGGTGGTATTACAGAGACAGGTCCAAAGTAGGGGTCAGGTGGGAGGCGGAGATCTGAGCATCAAGAGTTGGACAATTGAAGTTCAGCGTCTGATTTCCTTACTCCATATAAGGGCTGTGATTGTGTTCCTTGTTTCTCTCTACAGACATAAAGCAGTCACAAATGAGCTTGGAAGTAGGTTACTCCTGTCAGTGTGTGCTAGGTGTGACCTTAAAAGTCCTGCTAGATCTGGGCTCTGGATTTGCACATCACTTGTTTTCTGAATGATACCAGATTTATACGGAAATTAGGAGTTAATCTCTAGTATATCAGCACATCAGCTCTGGATTTGAACAAGATCCTGCCATATAAATGCTGTGAGCACAGCCGAAGCATTGCAGTACTCAGGGAATCAGGCACTTCGGTCTTTGGCAGCAACAGGTTTTTATTGTGACTTAATTTTGGTTATTTCTGTGTGCTTATATCTCTTTCTTGAGAAAAACAGAATTCAAAACTGGTGGTTATAATTAGGATTAAGGAGCTGACCTATTAAGCACTATACAAAATATACTGAGCGACAGAGCTCTAAAGAACATAATATCAGGCAGAAGAAAAAGAGAAGTGAAATAACTTATCTTGTTTCTGTAGTAGATCAAAAAATAATGTTTTCTTATTAGTCTTATGGCACATGACTCCATGTTGCTTCTTCTAATAGAACTGTTTATTTATAATTATTTGCAAAGCAGCCTATTTGTTTTTAAATATACTTCACTCTTCTAACAACTTCTGGCCCTTCTTGTGCTGCCCTCATTGACAACAACTACAAAATTCGCTTTCTCTGGCCAGATTGTGTAAAGTACTGAGTTCTATTAACTTTACTAAATGAAGCCTTAGCTCCTTCCACAATCAAACCTTGTCTAACTGCACTATAAATGATCAGAATTAAAGACTGTAATACAAAGGTTGAATTATATTTCACTGACAAGTGAATCAAGTTACAATTATAAAAGTAATTAGTAGTGTAGAATTCCTAATCTTTCAAATGTTGATGTCCAGTCTGCACTAATGTAAATTCATAATCTGCTTTCTGAGATCACCTTATCCATCTCTTGTCATACTATTATTTACTCAGTTTATTAATAAAGAAATTGTATTCTCATATATCTAACTTAAAGGTTGATAAACATGGGCTATAGATAGTGGAAGGAGCTTCCAATCCATTATTGGGAGAAGTGGAGAGCAGTGAATTACCAAGAGAAAATGTTTACACAGATGCCCAAAAGGAGCATTTAGACACAACAGCTATATTAGCAGAGTTAGTTGATAAGCATGACCCAATTCCCTGCAGTCTAATTACACCAATTCCCAAATTCCATGAAAAATCAAGCCCTGAGTAACACACAGTTGGAAGAAGGGCTTCAAATGCAGCTGTCTTGCTCTTTTTAACAGAGGATTAAAAAGATTCAAGAGATCATTATGATAAAGGGAAACCTTTTCCCCATGTAAACTGTGGGGAGAGTCTGCTTGCTCTCTGCTTTCTCATGAGTGTTGAGAGATAATGAGAACATGTAAATCTTTTCTCCAAAACCATATGTAAGGAAAAACCTGGCTTGTTACTGAACATAACAAGTTTGAATGAGTGCCATATCATTTATATCTCAGGAAATTCACTATTCCTCTAGTGATTCTAACTGAAAGCAGAACCTATTATTTTGTCATATGAGAATAATTTTTTCTTTAGACACTTAAACTTTTTTTTGGAGTTACTTTTTCTGTTTCTCTTTCAAATGGTTCCTACAAATTTCGTAAATCTCTTTTAAAATGAAAATGAAAAATAGGGGCTTTTTTTTTTTTTTTTTGTTAAATTCTTATTTCAAAAGTACCATTTTAACTGACTTATTATATGAAGCTGAAGACTAATATCTTTGAAAATACCTTTTGTGGACTGATCTGGATCACATACATATATATATAAATTTGATATCTGACTTCTTTTTTTTTGACATATTCATTCAGTATGTCTAATTCCTTTTCATTGGAATTTCTTTTTTCTCTATAGAAATTTATATAAATATGAAAAAAAAGTACAGTAATAATTCAAACTATGTTTGAAAAACGTGGAATTCTGTTTCCAGGAAAAAAATCATTAATCTTCTCTCTGTCAGCATTCTTTTGTTTTGAAACTTCTCTTTTTGGAGTATAAATAGTATGTGCATTGTACAGACATTCAGTACTGAAAGGGAACTGCTAGTGCTAGTTTACAAAGAACTGGATTTTACTCAGCAGCAGTTCCTATTAAGTCAAGGTACTAGTCAAAAAGTAACTTGGCCTTTAAAGCCAGTTAATCCTCAAATTTAGACATCTATAGATGTGAGGTGAATATAGAAAAATATGCCACAAGATTGCATGTCACTTTTTTATGATGACAAAAATTTTTAATCGAAGCTTAGTTTATCATCTACTTCATGTGACAGTATTTGGTAAGGAACTACAGCATCAACTGATGTGCAGAATGGATGCAACACACATGGAGGTACTCCAAAGATGGAGTTGAGTTGTCCATGCTCCTTTATGTACCTGACAACATTCCCATGTAAAAATATAATACAAGTCTTCTCTCGTATTTTTGCCTGATCCTGCATTAGAATATGATAGCTTGCATTTAACAGTAAGAGGTTTTTTTGAATCTCAGTACAGAAATAGGATAGCCTATGTCCTTTGGAAAGGCCTCTACAGTCTGGAATCCCACTGCAGTTTCCTGGAAGTTGTAGAGTTAAAAATGCACCACGTCCGACATGATTTTACACCTTTCCTTGCTTGACAGGTTTTCTTCTCTGGCCTATTCTTGCCTTCTCATGTGTCCTATTTTACTATGATAGTGTACAACTTTCTTCTGGGATCCTTTCTACGTGAGGATACAATGATGACATAAAAATCACCAATAAGTTAATTTTTATTATATCCAAATAATGCTGAATTTTCAATAGAATTCTGCTGTGGTTATGGTATCTTATGTACTACTCTCTTACAAACCAAACTATTTTAACTTGACTTTCACTTAATAATTGTAAAGAAACCTACATGTGGTTCTCTTTAATTAACACCTGTACTTCCTATTTTCTCAAAACTTTGTAGTAAAGTCTCATTCACCAATTATTAGGTCATAATACCTTCCAACAGAGTAGTAGGTAAAATGAAAGTAATATTGATACCATAACTATTATAATATTAATTTTTTTAAAGTAGGTATTTTGCAATAATTTTGTCTTTGTCTTTTGTTGTTCAACCACAGCCAAATCTGATCAAGATATAAAGATGCTTTTAACAGTTTTTCTTTCTTAGGTAATGCCAAAGTTGAAGCCTTTGAAACTACTCACTAAACATTTTCCTTTCAAAAAAGTAAAAATAATAGTTTGGAATAAACTTAATACCAACTAATATGTCTCATCCATGTAAAACTTTCAATATAGCAATTATCTACTTTGAACTGAAAACATAATCTTTTATTACAAACATGTCAGCAGTGTTAGCAATTTCATAACTACTCTCTGCCAATTAATATAAAGACTATACCTTTCTTGTAAAGAGAAAGGTAATTCCATTTGTCTGAGGTTACAAAATTTGATAAACATCTAGTCCTAAAGGAAACTATCTAAATCATTAGTAAAAAACCCAGACACCTCCTGGGTGACAAAAATTTTAGAGTTTCTGGAGTCATGCTTAAGAAATACATGACCCAGAAACCCAAATACTCTCATATTTATTTCAAATTTTGTGCTCCTAAAAGTTCTTCAGAACTTCACTTTTCTTCTTCCATGAGGCCCACAAATGGGCTTCTCTGAAAAAACAGACCTACAAACCCCAGGAATTTTTATGTCAAAGGCTAATGGAGAGCAATTTGTATAGTTTTGATTAGAAACCAGAGGTTCTGGAGACACATGAATCTGTCATAAATCTGTCAAATGCTTCCACCGGGTGTTTTTAATTTGATTATTTAAAAAAATTAAGGCATATATTTGTAGGATTTTCTTCTGTTGAGTTCAAAGAATGGACTTCAAACTTGTAAGCATAAGGCTGTATTTGTTTCAGTTAAGTGCTGACTCCCACTGTACTCATTTAATCACATTTAAAGATCTAATATTTTTGTCTAAATTGTATTTCTCTGATCCACCCTGTGCAAGGGGATGATGAGAATCTATACAGTCTATGAGTACACCAGGAAATGAATTATGACTCAGAACTACAATTTCTCTTGTGTTTTCCCTTCCTGTTGTGTGGGACTGTGGGACTACTCCACTGGTCTGTATGGAGCAGATTACTTGCTGTTTACATGGCCATTTACTTTGTCTAGCAAGTATCAAAACCTCACCCTCAAGAATATCTATGGAGAGAGAGAGGGGAAAAAATAATCAATATTCAGTCTGGTGGACATATTGCTAATAAGCTTATTCATGAAAAGTAATATGCTGCTTGTGAAGGCAAAAAATTGTCTTTAAAGTATGGTCACTTACAAATAGCAGCAGAACCTATCTTTGAACTGTTAGTCCAGTGATTCAATATTCCAATCAATGTATTCTTTGGAAAACAAAAAACACAGCTCAAACATGAAAAACATTTCTCTTGAAATTACTTTTCCATGCCTATGAGCTGAGTATATTGAGTATGGTATCTTATGATCTACCATGTCATGTCAATTCTGGTTCTGAACAAAACATTACTTTCTATGTAATTAAATTGAATATGAGAACGCTTTCTTACATCTCCTTAAGCATTCTCCAATTTCCATATCTCCTTATCTTAAAATTCTCCTTATCTCTATAAGCACAGTCAATAAAAAGTCATAGCAATATATTGTTACTCCAATAGTACAAGAAAAAAAACATAGCAGAACTAAAGTAGCAAAAGAGTACATTCTATAAACACAATCTTCATTTATCTGACAGCTTTTTGCTGCCAACGCAAGCTGAGCACCAGGTTTAAAAATACCCCAGATTACTCTCTGTATTCAAAGACCATATTTCCAAATGAAGTGAAATTAGATAGTCCTTTTATTTGCTTTGTTGCATGCTGAAAATCATTAGGCAAATGTGAATGCCTTCAGAAACATACCTGCCTTGGTGCCTGTCACATTGTGCTGGATGTGAAGACTATGATTGATGTCGAAAAATAAACACATTAAAAGAAAACAGTTCATTTTCAGCTGCTGGACTTTATTAAAAGCTTACACTAAAGGTGACCTATAAAGATTTAGCAAAATGTGCATTGGCAGAGGTAGAAAACTTTCAATTCTACTAATAAATACGCTGCAACTACAGCTGAGGTCTGTGTGAGTTATATGGTTTTATAGGCACAGTTGGGCCTTTCTAAATACATTGCAATATAAAATAGAAGGTCGACAGTAAGATTTTCTCTTCAAGATAAATATAATTATTCCTATAGGAAGTAAAGTACATGCTTTATAACTCCAAAGATAGATTTAAACAGGTTTGTTTATCTTTTTTCAGATCCAGACCTACATGTACTACTTTGCAACAGAAAGCAAGCTGGTTGATTTCCGTGGGAGGAAAATGCAATTCTTTTCCTTTTACAGCAAACTCTGGTTTATATGACTAGTATCACCCCAAATCAATATCAGAGTTAGTGAGGACAAGATCACTTTCTATGCAGTATGTACAGATGCAAATATGCAGATACTTCCAGATAAATTTTTGAAAATGCCAATGAAGTACTACTAATTGAGAGCTGATTACCCATTGCATGTGTGAGAGCTGGTAAACTGAGCAGCAAGTGCCATAATACCATATTTTGGGGGTTTTAATCACCCAAATAAATATTGACACAAGGTGATAATCAGTCTCTTTCTTCTTTCAGTGATTAAACACAATTGGACTCATACCTTCTGATTTCTTTTAATAAAATGCAAAACCACTCTGAACTAGAAGAAAAACCAAGATATAATTAGCTGCTAATTTTTAGTAAAGCTTGATTAGTTCTAGTCAGTAGAATCTTTTATTGACCTTGTGAGGGCTGAGAAAGGAACTTTGTCCCATCCATCAGATTTAACATGAAGAAAGAAAGATTATTATCTCTTTGGATTTAGTTTGGTTTTGGCTTTTTCTCTTGTTTCCCAAACCTTTGTTTGAAGCTCAGATGGAAGAGAACTGAATTAACTGAATGAAGGGAGGCCCATATTAAATAGTGAGAAGTATCTGGTTGCCAATATTTTTGTGAGTTTGATTTTTGGAGGTCATGAAAGCATAACTGGACATCTGAGCAGCTACTCCCACAGAAGGGATACTAGTTCTGATTTTTATTTGCATTCTTCTGGTGGGGAGAGGCTCTCAGAAGAGACAACAGTTTCTGTTCCAGCCCTTCAGAGAGCCCTGGGACACACAAGGCTCCCAGCATGGAGGCTTGCATCTCACTATTTCTCTCTGACAGTATGCATACTACTGATGGAAATATTTTGATGTAAAAGCACCCTTGCTTCTTGAGGCTTTCTTCTACAAAGCCTTTTTATATTGTGAATAAAAATAGATCTTACATTATAAAAAGCACTTAAACTAACAGTCCACTTGAACTTGCCTAACACTGTTTTGTTATACTCATGAGGCCATGTAACTATGCAGAGTAGTTTGCACATTCTCACCATCCACAGAGTTTTCTTCAAAGCATCATCTTTGTGGTCGAGAAATGAAATGAATAATGTAACAGCCCTCTCCTCATCTTTCATGTCTGAGACACATTTGTATACACATACTGAATGGTTATGTGATCTGAGGCAAAATTTTCAATCAGAGGGTACCTATGGATTGTTTCTAAGAGTGATTCAAATTGGTGACAGAAAGAAAGACTTAAATTAACCTAAAAGGGGAGAGAAGGGCAAAAGAATGGCTGAAAAAAAAGAGATGGTAGTAATATAAAAGCTATTTATATTTCCATTTTAAAAAGTATGATAAAACAAAAAATATTTTGCTATTACATACATTTTCTCAGCAAAGTATGCTATTCTGAAACATCATAAAAAAGAATTTTTATAGGATTGTTCTTTCTTATCGTGATAGACTAATTTTAGGCGGAAATAGCTTTTTATGTTCACTTATTCAACGTAACAAATTCTAGACTATGTTCTCATACTTTTGGCATTCCAGGCATGAAAACATAGGTCCTGAAACTGTTTGGAGACTGAATGGCACAGAGATTATTAATTGTGCACAAGCACCCTCATTTAGACAATAGAGTAATAAATCTTCAGGTTTGCTTGCCCATTTCCTAGCAAACAGAGGCTTTGAATAATGTCTCCAATAAGGTTATTTTTGTTGCTTGTATTCACATATATATATATGCATTTCCATTTGAAATTGTCTTGGGGAATCACCCCAAGACAGATATATACCTTTATTTAAAAAATAGGGAAGCTGTTTTTCAAAATCAAGATACTAACTCTCTATATATGGAAATATAATGAAATGTATGGAAATTTCAATTCTTGTTTACCATACTGTGTTGAAATGCAACTTATGGTATTTTTCTATTGCTTAATTCCATTTGGTTAAAAATCATGAAGCTCTAAAAACATTTAATATTATTGACACACTATTGGATCTGTCTTGGTTTCCTTATTTGATAATGCTTGTGTATTATCATGATTGATTCTGTGCATATTCATTTAATTTCTTTCTACCTAAGAGATTGTTTATGCTTGTATACTTCATTGAAAGTGAACATAAAAAAGCAAATTGTTGTGATTGACCAAAATTCATTCAAAAGACAAGCCACTGATGAAAGAACAAGTAATCAGAAGACTACAGCAGATGTATTTTCCAAATAAAATACCTTCATGAAAGTCACTAAGTGGGAAGCTTGATGGGATTTTGAATTCCTAGATAGTCCCTTTGTTTACATGGCAGACTAATACCTAAGGTTCTAATATACTGGTAATTTTATTTCATGAGATATAAAGAGTCTGAGTATAGAGTGTACGGTTATTCAAACTAACAAGGGGAAAATGGGATAAGCATTAACTGCCAGAGGAACATCCTGCCTTTTTCACATTTAGATATCTAGAAAAATATGGTTAAAAAGTATTGCTTCGCATCTGACTCATAAAAACCAGTTTTTAACTTAGTTTCTCTATTATATAAAATACGCTGAATAGTTCTGCTAAATAGAGTGTTTTTCTGTGCATGAAAACTAAGAATGTCCTGCAGAATTCAAAACTGGTACAAAAGAGGTGTCTTTTCTTAGCTGAGATAAACAATGTAAGAAAATGAACATTATTACAGTCAGAAGTAATATCTATTTTTATTTATTCTGACAGACACAAAAAAGCTTAGAACTGAGTTGCATACTAGCATTTTCAATGCAGAAGATGGTAGTGATTCCATGCTGGCTCTGTGAATCATGAACCCTTTCTGTTTCAATCTTTGGGCATAAAATAGTAGTGAACCTGCATTCAGTTATGTTTGCAAATGCATTTTACTGGATGATGGTAAATATTGAAGGATTTTTTTAAAGTCTAATTCAAAGGAATTTATTTGTCCATGTCTCATCCTCTTAACTTTAAACAACAATAACTAGAACCTGTAATATCTGAGAACAGCAGACATTAAATATGACTGATATGATGTACTGCAAGCATGGCTCCTTATTTTCCTCTCTTAAATAGTAATAAAAGGAAATAGGGAAAAAGCTGTTTCCTTGTAAATTTCTCACATCCTGCATGTGTCACTTTGCAGGAGGTTGCTTGTTTGGAAAGTCCACTGAAATCAAGTTTTTGTGATTCAGTTAAATCCAAATGTAAATTTGTCAAGTCAACTCTAATTTTTATGTTGACATATTTTTGCACACTGAAAAGATTTATATAAAAGAGCTTAATAGGATTTTTCCTACTGAAGAAAGAAGTTAGTAAAACTGAAATAAAGCCCAGATAGACCAAAAGAATAGTCAAGACAAAACAGCCCATTTGAGAATTAGGTTTATATTTGCTTTGTTCCTCTCTTACTTTATCCAACCCCCCATTAAAAAAAACCCAAAAAACCAAACAAATGAACAAACAAAACCACCGCAACCTAAATCATAAAACTACTACCTATTTATAGGATTTACAGGCACATAGAAAATAGCTCAGTTCAAACCTATTTCTCCTTCCTTGAATTCTTTGGTGGTTTTCTTTACCAAAGTTCAGTTTCTGCACTGACTGGAAGCTCTAAAATACAGTTAAAAATACACAGGACAGATAAAGGCACTAGAGGGAGACATGAGCACGTTGGCTTAGTCAGTTCATTAACATAATAATGTTTAAGTCTTGTGAGAAACGAAACATTAGTTCTGAAGGAAGTCTTTAGATACCAACACTCTAGGGGTTTAATGTATGATTTTTAATAATTTTTAGAGCAGTAATGAATATTACAGATCTCAAAATGTAAATCAAGTTGCTTACTACCAAGTGAAGCTTCCACTAACATACCCGCAATTAGAAATACTCTTTCAAATGTACTACAACATGCTAGTTGAAAACTTTAACACAAAAGTACAAGGTAAAGAGAACATATTCTAAGGTCCTCTACTAGCTCTCCTGTTTAATTCTGCCCATATATCTTTTTTCTGTATACAAAGTTGTATCAGGTCTAGGCACTATTTGAGAAGAGATACAGACTGATGCCAGACAACTATGTGACATTCCGATAGAGATTTTGTCATGGAAGAAAACTTTTTATTTTCATTTGCAGAGTATTTTAGAAGTGAAAGATACAGATTTTCCTGTAAGTTTATGATTTAAGCTAAAATGTCAACACCTGTTTTTATAACCCAATTCAGTAAACTATAATAAATACTTTGTATTATTACTGTAATTACAATTATTTTTGTTTTAATTTACAATTAGTTTTGTTTTTATTTATTTACTTGAAAGATCACTTTACATCCAGCCCTTTAACCTACTAAAGGACACATGGAGCTTGGACAGTTTCTAAGAATCTAAGCTTTAGCTGGTAAAGCAATCAGATAAGGTCCAGACATTTTGTGACCTGTAATGGGATATTGAAGGATTCTTACAATTTATTTGTGCAAGCCATCTGTATAAAATCAGAATTTTTGCCCAAAGATATGCTCAAATCAGATAATCTTCTCAACCACATTCAGCTGTTTAAGAATAAAATACTGTTTTCTACTGCTTTGTCTGCTTTGTCTAATTCCATCAGCAACATTGATTTGTGCATGTAGAACATGATTCAGACACAGTCTTTTAAAAACATAATATGTTTATTTGAAATCTGTAATACTTTTTACTGTAGTCCTTTGGAGGTTTCTTCAGGGGAAAAAAATATATTTTTCTAGTATACTAACCATGTTAAATTTTTATGTAAATCAGTATTGGTAGGCAGTGCTGCCCAATGAAACAATAAGGTTTGGGAACTATGCACTTTAAAGAGAAATTTAACTTTTACTAATAGCTCTGTGTCCGGCTTTGGATAATTTTTAATGGTCTCTCAGAGACAATTGTCGCAATACTTACAGCTTCATTTTCAATAAAGCAATTTTTGTGTTCTTTCTGGGTAATGCTGACTTACCAATTCTTGAGATAACATATCTCAAGCTCAAAAATTTTTGCTGGAGATTAAATAGTTTATTAGTGTACCACATATCAGCTGTCCCCCAGAAAAACAGAGAGCCAAAGAGAAAAGAAAGCAAACAAAACAAAAAGAAAAGAAACCAAGCAAAACGAAGCAGCCAGGGGTATGTAATAGGAAGACGTGTATAGATTCCCATCTATAATGTGTGCTTTTGCCTGTATGTTTATGACTTTTTGACTCCCCAGATGTGTTCTATTATTCTAGTTATAGGTGACACATTGAGCATAAGTTTATTTGTCTGTCCTTATAGCATAAGAAAATATCTTCCAACAAATTGGAAAAGTAAATACTAGGTTCCTGCTCCTACTCTGTTTCACCTTGATACACAGTGTTTAGCATAGGTCAGAAAACAAACAGTACACAACTCTCACTGAAGCACTGACAGCACATCTTATCTATATTTCTCTAATGGAAAAGTGGGGCTAACAATATGTACATCTTTTAACTATGAATAGTCAATAATTAATACCTTTACAGCATTTTGCAATGGTCTATACCCTGATCATTAGCAGCAAATTAGTAGCAAATTAAGAAATAAAGACAAATTCTATGTATTATTTTCTAGGTTGAGTTGTCACTACAATAAGGCAATATTTTAATAAGTAAAACATAGAAATAGGCAATACATATATCGATATTCTTATCTATATATACAGTATCATAATGTTGATGGTTGATAACTCACTACAAAAGGGATTTCTAATTATTCAATTAGAAAGCAAGTATAAGAAGTATGAAAAAAGTCTCAGAATGCAGGAAACCATTCAAAAGACATTAAAAAAACGTCATCCCAGTAGAATAAAAGACTAAAAACATATTCTATTTTATTAGAGCCAGAGTCTACATGCCTGAGGAAAAGCATAATGTAAATAATTGTTAAACTTTTTCATGATTAAATTTATTCCTGTTGACTGCAAAACACTAACTTATAGGAGCATGATAACTTCATGAACTTAGTGCAAAGGAGGTTTTCCAAAAAATCTGCTCTTTGAACCCGGGATGCAGATACTTTTGTCAGAAGAAATAGAAATATAAGTAAAAATAATTATTATACATAAAAAATTAACTAGATGATGGATTTTGTTTTCAGTATCCTGGATGAACTGGGATTTATGATTAGTCATACATTCATCCAATATCCTGATGACCATTTAATTACTTCTAATTTTTGACATCAGCAGCAGGAGACCCTAGGTACCCTTTTGCCTTCAGTAAAAGTGTAGCTAGGCTTCTCAGCTAGGGAACTGCTTGGCATTATACAGAATTCAGTCTTGAACCTGTTGTTCCCATCCAGACAAGTTTTCTAGTTGTATGGTTCAGGGAGACCCTCACTTCCTACTTTGAAAAAAAAGACCTTCCTAAACAGTTGACCACCATTAGAAAACAAGATTCAGGATGTTTTTGGCAAAAACCACATCTGAAGGGAAGTAGTTATTACTAGTCAGGCTAGGTAAACTAAGCCTTACTCTTTGCTACCTTTCATTCCCAAATATTTATCATCTTTCTATGATTTTTTCCTATGTTCTTAATTCATACTATGTGTTACATGAGGAGCTCAAATTCTAGTTCAGTGTTCAGAATTTAACCTCCATGCATTCCCATTAAACTTTGTATGTGTGTCTTCCATACTGAAAATTCAATTACCTATGTTTTCATATTCAGCTACCATAAAAGGCATCTCAGGTAACACTAGATTGCATCTTGGTAATAATAGACACCTATTTAACAGATACATGATAATCATTATGGTAAAAATGCACTGTGCTCAATGGGAACAACTTCTATATCTTTGAAAGAAAATATCCTCCATCTTTGAAAGTGTGCATTTGTTGTCAATCTATTGCTGTACAAATGAAGGCTCCACAAGAACATCGTTGCGTTGCTAGGGTTTTTCATTCTTTCTTTTCTAAAGAGGCATGAAAACATGGAAATATTCTTTAGCAAATACATTCTGATTTAAAAAAAATTTAAATGGTCTAACTGTGCTTTCTGAATTAATAGCAACTTCTGTAGTGTCAACAATTGTCCCAGTGTCAGTTTATGCATAAGTACAGTATACTAGGATCCTAGTATTTTCACTGGGAGGTGGATTCACACAGATACCTTATAAAGAACCTAAGATAAATACCTGCAGTTGGTTTCTGCAGTTATGATTACAGCAAGCACTGCCACAGTGTGCATCTCACTAATCTACCCTGTCAGCTCTGGGAAACTGTAATAGTATTGCAAATATTTTGCCTAGATGCCTCTGAGCACTCACTGGATATTCAGGTGACTTGAGTTTACTCTATGGTTAACTCTTTGTACCTAATGTATTGCTTTATTGTAACTTGATTAAAAAATGCTTCATAGGAATTGACTGTTACAAGCTTGCTTTCTTCCTGAAGTGTAAGCTATTTATCATTTAAAATACCATTTAACTGGTGTTGGGAGCCTTATGCAAAGACAGGCTGTTGATTTTAGTGTAATTCATGTTATTTATTTAACACAGTGGTCCTATAAACTCAGGAAATGTCAGAAAAACTTGATGCTTAATTTGCCTTACAGTATAGCTCTATGTAGCATCGACTAAATGTCACAAAGACTGTCCCAATTAGGTAAACTCTTGGAGGGATTACATGCGTATTCTGGTCACTTATTAGCCAGAAGAAAATCACTTTGAAGTTTGAGAGCCATGAGCTGAAGACAAGCTAAATACAAGCTCTTGTATATCTCCGACATGTTGGTAGATTAGACTTACTAAAACACTTTATAGATTTATAGGGCCATTTTGGAAGAGCTGTTTTAAATGCAGCTACTAATCAGCTTGGAGTGGCCTAAGCTGTTATTTGGGCAATTTAGTTTTTTTGAAACCTGTTTAAAAAAAAACAAGCTATGTATCACATGCAGGGAATTGCATTAATTAATCTAAGTATAACCAAAAAGTGCTTCACATGCATAAAGGGAGTATAATCATTAAAAATCATTCAAATCAAAACCTTCACTGAAGTTTATGCTTTCTGATACAGAGCTTTCATAATTTTATGCCAAGGTAGTAAATCCACAGTAAGTTTTTAGAAGACAAAATAAATGAAGGCTATGGTAAGTGACATTTCTCTTTATTGCTTTGGAATTTCCACCAACAAAATTCTCAGGTCTTTAAAATTAACATTTAAATACTTTCTAGCTAAGAAATACCATAAGTTGAAATGTAATTTTATGACAATAAACAGTCACAAACCATGTAACCAAGCTTTTGGATTTGTAATCGGTTAATTAATATAGCACACTCTTGACTCATAATTGCCATCTTTGAGAATGTTATACCAAAGTTTAGACTTTCAAAATTATGAACTCCTCTTAAAAGCATCTTTTGATATGCTTTTTATAGCTGATGATTTTTAAATTTTAAAATCATAGTTTAGCAATATAATAATAACTGTGAGGGTTCAAAATACCATTTAATTTTTAAAAGAGAGATGTTATCATTTTTCGTTATAGGGAGATTTGTAGTAAAATGATGAAACTTCTTTAAATCTCCATAGTGAAAAACAAAACTACAAATGTCGTGTCTCAAAATAGTTACAGTTAAAGTAAACGGAACAAAAATCAGCATGAGGAAAAATACTTAGGAATGAAAGCTGTTGTTTTCAGGGATAAATTAAACAAATCAGCAAGTTACACAATTCCATGCTTCCCATTTTATTCTTAGCAAAAATGACCATGCACAGAGTACAAAATTGTTAAGGCTTCATTTCACTAAAAGAAAACTGAATCATCCTAGAAAATGATAAAGAAATTGCTTAAAAATAGATAAAATCTTTTGTCCCTATTGCCTTTTCAGGAGTCCTTTTGAAAATTTGTAACACATTGGGTTTAAATGTCATGATCTTGTGTTTGTGTCTTGCAGCCAAATCTAACAGGTCACACATTTGTTTGAGTACAAGAAAAATCAAATGTTGAACAGAAAACTGATAGTCAAGCCCAGTTCAGTTGCTGAGTCATGGGGCACTTCCATGACTGCACCAGAGTTATATAGCAAACAAAAATTGTTTAGAAATGTGAAGGCTAAAGTACTAGATCAGATCATATATGTACTTTACTGGTGTCCTAAAGGGACACTATTGAAAAGAATAACTGATAAGGACAGTTTCATTTGAAGCTATCACTGGCTGTCAAGGTCAGTTGCTTCATTTCTCTGAAAATTTGGTTTTCTTTGATTTTGGTGATGTGGGATTTGTGACACTGTTTCTGTAGTCAAACCAGAAGTTAGACAAAAGGACATTATTATAACATTCAAAAATAATATTTGCTGTCTTGTCTGATGTCATTGGCCTTCTGTGATGCCAATTTAGCTTATTGAGCCAGAAGAGACTTGTCTATTTAAAATAGTTGAAGTGTCATTATTCCAGACAGATAAAAGAGCATTATTTTATTGAGAAATTCTACTGGGAATTCATACTGACAGGGACAAGCCATTAGCAATAATCTAGCTATGAATATGCTTGGCCTTGTCATTGAAAAAGAAAGTAGAGGAGAATATTTACACAGCCATGTACTCCTTTTGTTTCTCAACAAAGAGAAAACTCTTGTCCACAAAAAAGTGTGAAACAAGAACATGAGGCAGAATGTTTAAAGTAATTGGGAATAGGATCTGGTGCCTGTAAAAAGGAGTTTTTTTCTCCACTGACAGTAGTTATTGTTACTTTTACACTTCAATATATTGTTTCTAGCTGTCCTAGAAATGTTTTGTCTGTCATATACTTTTCATGCTACATAGCTTATCACTTGTCATGTGTTAAATTGAAAAATTAGTTGATCATACTTCCAGTTCTTTCCTTGTTTAAAATTTGACATTGCTTTAAAATGTGAGAAATATCATCCAGATAGTATAATTAATTAATGTTTTGGTTTTGACCCCTGAAGAAACAGTTTCTGGAATTCATAGATACATGTAGTACCTTATATTTCAAGTTTGCCTTTAAAGTTTCTGTCACCTGGAGTTCCTTCCCCAGATCTTTACCACTGGCACTAAAACCATGTCAAATCAAGGATAACCAACACATTTAAACACTATTATCTACCAATTCAGTTACAAAGTGTTATCATAAAAATTTTGCTGGATTCTGTGTAGCAGCTGAGAGAACAGAGGGATTATTTTTTTCCATTTGCTTTTTTGGAAGAGATAATTCTTTTAATAATGCAGGAAGTATGTTCTATTTTCAGTCACATTTTTCTGAGTCAAGAGCTGTTCCATTGTTTCAGTCAAGGGGATTTAGTCCAATGAGAAGACTACATTAAATGTATTTTTAATTTCTTCTAAACCATACAGAGTTATTTCATGTGCTTTCTTGTCTGTCAGACATTTTATAAAAAAAGTATGGAAGGAATAAACTAGAATATAAATGTATCCATTTAGAGTTCTGCTTTGTGGCATATTGACTTGAAAGCTAGATTATCCAATGTACTATAGAAAATGTTTCCAGAACCTTGCAAGTAACACTTAGCATTTTTGAGGAAAGAAAATCATACAGATCACCAATATGTAAATTATTAAATTTAAATTTAAGGAATCACTAAAATCAAATTAAGGTTGTAGTTGATAACGATTGCAGTTTCTGTACCCCCAAACATTTTAAATTATGCTAGACTAGGAAGATGATGTTTGTTTGTTTGTTTGTTTTTCATTTACACTAAAGTGAAAATTTTTTTGCCAGTGAATGAAGTGTGTGTTTTAGTAACTTTGCCACCAGGCATGGATTAGTTTGATTTAATTTTTTTTTCAGTACAGATTTCTATCATGTTACTTTTTTACCATCCTTATAACATATTCTTCTATATACTTCTATGCAAAGATGCTGAGAATCTTTGACAGTCTTTCTTGACTGATACCGTTTTTTCTATGGTGATTTTATCTACAGCATCTGCCATTCATTATGAGACTGACCAAATATCTAGTAGAGTCTTACTGGCTTTGATGGATCATGAGTTTTGTATTGTCAAACAGGAACAAATACTCTAATTCCTAAACTCCCTGAAGCATTTATGTTTTAAAATTTAATGGCTCACAACATTAACAGCAAGAAATCTTTATCTGGTAATTTCTGTTAACTTCTTATAAGACAGATCTGAAAATTTTAGATGTAGAAACTTAGCTCCTAGCAGAAATAAAATATGTCTTCAAGAATAAGAATTGGAGGCAGTTCAATGAAAACTCATCACTAATGCAGCATTAAATAAAGAACCATGTAAAATAGTAAGTTTTATGTTGTCTTTCTGTATTTCATAATTTTTTTTCAATTAATCAAAATGTCAGATTTGTAGACTGGTATCTGACAAAAATGTTGCAAAACTTGTTTTGCACCGCTATTCCCCAAATCCCTGTTATTTGGTGTTAGAGGACCATTCACATTTTCGGAAATTAAGTGAAGGCAAATAGTTGCTTCAAATTCTTACGACCTTAGCCAATAAACACATTTCATCACTATGGTTGCAAAAAACAAATACCCACTATTGCTCTGTTTCACAGGCGCATAAGAATTAGTTGACATGGAAGGATTTGTTCTCTGACACTAGGTCAAAACCTGAATTCTTGAGGGAGAAAGAGTGAAAGTAGGGCAATACCATTAGATGACATCTCAGGTATAATGTTTTATTCTTAATGTGAGTTTGTATTTGATCAGTTTTGATGTATTCTTTCAAGAGAAAATGTCTGCTCAGAGCCTTGCTTTGAGTATATGAACAGTGCTTGTACAATGACAGATGAACTGTTTCATGACATCTTTTCCAACTGTCTCAATCATTACATTCTTTGTGTACTTGGCTCCTAGAGGGTAAAAAAGCATGTAAGGTAGAGTAAAAAGTCCTGATGTGGAATCCATCTGGGGGACAATAGAATTAAATAATTACTGGGGATGGAAAAGGGCAGGAGTTAATCTGAGGGTTTGAAAAACATTGCAGTGGAAATGTCAATGTTGCAAAGCCAGGGATTTTAAGATTAATATTTAGGGTCATTGTGCAACTTCAGTGGAGCTTCACATAAGTTATGATACAGATTTTAATTACAGACAAATGTTAGTTTTCCTTAAAAAAAAAAAAAAAAATCCAAATAACATTCAGTACACAAATACACAGTATTTGTTTGAATTCCATCGTTAGAAGTGGTTCAGAGCTTTATTTCCAACTTCGGCCAAACCCCTTTTGGGGAAAGCAGACTATGTTTCTCTATGGACTTTCATAGTTGTGGGTACAGACTTCGCACACACACAGCTAGCCAAGATTTCCCAGTTTCCAATGCAGACAGAACATGGATTTTCCCACCCAGGAAAGATCTAGAAAAGAATTTAGTAAGACAGAAGAGACTGCACTGATCTGTTCACACATGACCAGCCTTTTTTTATCCTCTTACCTTTCTTTTCCCTCCCTAAACTTCTCCCTTTTCTCCATCTTCTTTCACTGAACATCCTGCAAAACTCTTGTGCAATCCCAAAAGACTCTTCCCCTGCATCCCATACTGTGTCCCAGGACAATGGACCTGTGGCTGTACCTCAAAAAAAAACAAACCTCTTGGAAGGGCCCAGAGAAATTGTCTGCTCCTTGGGAGTCCTTAATCTGAGTTCCATTGTGCCATTGTGCCCCTCTGCTCCCCGGGACTAGTGGCGATGGGCTGTTAATGGGCTGATGACTCCTGTGATGGGCCTTTGTCACCCTGGGCGCCTTCTGAGTGTTCAGATGGCTTTTATCACATGACCCAACAAAGTTCAGATGTTATTAGTCCTGTTAATGTCCACACTCTTCCTTTACCTTTAATCCTTTCTGAACTGTTTCTGCAGACAGCATTTGTCTAGCGAGAGACAACTGTGGAAAAATGTAAATAATGTCTCAGACATTTTCTAGTGGGATTAGGCAAATCTCAAGGATATCAGTGTAGATGTGTGCCATGGGCAATCCAGAGGTTTCTAGAGACTCTGCTAGCTTGATCACAAATGAAGCATTCCAGTCTTGGGCACCTTCATCAGTACAGTCCTCATCCATTTCTGAACAAAACACTATAGAGGCACCTACAGTGAATGATACTTTTACTGTCTCTGTTTTGGTATGTCATACTTCAGGAAGACTGATATTTCAAGAAATAGATTTTCTATTATCTTAATAAACCAATATTTTCCAGAGGTTGTAGTCTTTTAAACATTTTTAGAGCCATTTAATTATGCTTGAGACAAGAAGTTTAAATCTCTATATTTTTAAAACTAATACCTGGGGTTTTTTTTTCAGAAAGGCTGGCATTTTTTTCGGAAAAGCAGACATTTAGATGACACATTAAATTTTTTTTTAGCTGGTGGAGTAATCTTCTGTGAACATCTGATTCTTCTTCCACCTATTGAGAGTTACTATTTCTGTGGATGTTTGTTAGCCCTCCCCTTTACATAGTAGGATTTCATGTATACATAAAATGAAAGTTTAGACTCTGTAGTGAAAGAAGATGTTTCCTTTATCACATTTGAAAATTGGTTATTTTCTATACAAATATAGTTTGAACAAGGCTGCACTAGATGAAAATTGAAATAAGAGACTGAATAAGCTGTATAATGAGCATGAAATACTTAATTAAAATAGTGTAATTTTAATGAAGGCATGCTATGAGAAACAGAGGGCATAATGCATGCAGCATGAGTAATGAGCTCCAGGATATGTAAAGTTTCTTATAAAATTGTGCTTCTTCACTCAACACAAGGCCAGAGCTATGCTGGTCAAAAGGTGTAATTCTCATTTTCAACACCAAGATGAAAACTGCATAACAATCTAGTTCTAGAAACAAGACGTGAAGATATTCCTGCCCGTTTGTGGCACAGGAGAATATGGCAAATATAGTCGTTCTTCCCCGTTAGGTTATGTCTTTCTGTATAAAAGACAAAGTCACTGCTAGGCCTGCACCACAGCTGCTGCATGTTCTTTTATTTTCACATCTACTCTGCTGAAAACTGTACCAGAAGATATGCAGAATAATCTACAAAATTTACTCAATATACTAATATTTTTCCTCAGTTTAATAATGCACTAAGAGGAAAAATGTAGGTTATGGTATCCAATTGAGCACTGTTCTTGCTGGAATAAGGAGGAGACGTGGGGAGGCTTAGCATTAGAATAGTATAGTTTGTGATATCAGGGCAGAATATAGATGATCAGATGGGAGAGAGCTGAATAGCAGCTATTATCCAGTAACAATTTACCCTATATTCATATAAGTTTCTAGTAGCCACATAAAGTTCCAGAAGCTATTTTTCTTCACATATTCTGCTCTGTTTTTTGCATTTCAAATCCACTTGATCATTGTTTTGAACAGATGCTTTTTAGTCAAGTGTATGAACAGTCTATGTAAGTCTTCAGCCTTCTTGGTTCCTTTTCTGCTATTGTGTCACTGTGATTACCTACACTACAAACCCCACGGTCTTTGAAGGTTGTTATAAGAGCAGAGTATGAGCATTCTGTTTGCCTTACTGAGCAAACTGTTAGAAACAAACTAGTCCAAACTAGTCCATAATGCCAGGGATAGAAAAAAAGTTGATCTGTTGTGTGCTCTGTTGTTCTGTCTCCACATCCCTCACCTGAATCTACAAATGTTCTTGTAGTACTGCCTTATGCAATTTACACCTCCATTACACCTGTAACATGTTTGGCTGAATAGTGCAATCCAAAAGGACACCAGTGAGAGCTAGGAAATAGTAAATAAACTAGGAAGAATAAAATCTATTTACAAAGTTCATAAAAAGAAATGTAATAATTTCTCACTCTAAAAGAAAATAATGCTAAGAAGTGTAAGTTTACATGCAATCCATAGCAAATTAGAAATCTAAAATTAGGGACAAATTGTCCACTTGACTGTTTCTAATTGAAGATTATCAACTTCTGGAAATGTTTTTGCTTTTGAAATTATGACCTCTGCTGCTGGGAACTTCATTTATGAGGGAAACAACTAGGTCCCCTATTAAGGACATAAGAAAGTGAATAGCCAGGAAAACATTCATAATATACAGTCAGTAGTGGAGCATTCCTTAGCAAATCAGGCCTCAAATGTCTAATCAAAGCAATTTGTGAAAGCCATTAGCTTAGAGCTCATGGAATCCTATGAAAGAACTCCAGAGTGTTTCAACCACTATTAAGCAATGACTGTAAATCACAGATTATTACATGACTGCCCTAGACTATGCTTTTAATGTTGGCAACACCTGAACAGCTATCAAGTCTGAAAGAAATCAAGTGTTTTATCTCAATTTACTCTTTTAGGACTGTAAACATTTTCCTACTGCTATACTGAAAGACGTTAGCATAGGAGTATGATTTTTCTTTTAAATATAGCAAAGGTAACTATGAGGAATATAAAACACTAAGTTAATTTTTCAGTTGGAGGGGCATGGCATAAACTTTTCTTGGATCCCTTAACCTAAAGGCATTGCCTCTGAGTATGAAAGTGCTATTAATCTCAATGCCTCTTCTGTTTTAATTTTTCTTTAGCAAACCAAAAGAATTCCAATTAGTTCCAAACCTTTTAAATTAGATTCAGTTAAGACTGACATTTTTTCATGTGGGAAACTGTAATGTGCGTGTAAATTTGTCAATGAACATCAGAGGTTTAACAAACTGCTCTCTGTCATCTCTGTTAATCCTTTTAACAGAGGTGTTTTGCTGTTGATGTCGTGTGAAAGTCAGGACCAACCCAGAGAGAAGACAGCACACACAGTTTTTGCAGAGAGAGCAGACTTCTTGTACAGGCTCTTAGAAAAAGACATAGGTGAGTCCAGATCTGAATCAGAGACTAGTGCAGAGCAGAAGCACACCAGTTTTTCTTTTTGAGCCATGGGGTACTCTGTTGAACTTCAGATATTGCATATGCATTTTAGATGAGTTCTGCTTCATCTTAGAAAAGTTGGGAACTTCCTTCAGTAAAAACAGTGCTAATGCCTGCAAAAAAATACAGGAGTGTGGTGAAGAAGGCAGGTAATCATTTTCTCTAAATTTTTGCTTAGCAATGACAAACTCAAGCCTGTGACTATGCTAAAGAATATGTTAAAGAATGCTCAATTTAAGTTACTGAGTCTTGTGTGCAGTGCTGGCTCCCTCACCCCCTTGCTCTCCAACCATGGTTCCTGCTAACAAGGTAGTAGTATTAAAAAAGGTAGGAGAAAAGTAATAAAGAAGATGGAATGAATAAAACACATACTCAAGGTTATGGAAAAAACTGACAAAGATAAGACTTTTGCACCTGAAAAACAGACAAATACAGTGTGATACAGCAAAGGTTAGAAGATGTTGGAGGCTAGAAGGGCAATTGAGAGAATGATGTTTACCCCGATCTTACATTCTCCTCTGGGTATCTGGCTTTAGTTTCTATCTGTAGCCTAATACAAATACCTGTACCTGAAATGCAAACTACCCTGATATAATTTTTTCTAGAAGGAGGCTGAGTTTAAAACAGAAGTAAGGCAAATTCTAACAAGAAACTCACTGATTTATTGGTAAGAGATCTACAAATCTGTTTTTGTGTAAGCAGATCTGTAGTAGGATTAATCCATCAAGCATATTAGAAGAACTGGGAGATTATAGGGTCTGCAGACAGATTTCCCCTAATCTGTAATTTATCAGAATTACAGCCCCAGTTCTGTGAATTCCCCTGTGACACTAGCTAGTCCATCTTTCAAGGCATGAAAGCAGTAAGAGGGAAGCCAAGTCATACTGTTGCCCCACCTGGATTTGCTGTTTGGCTTTTAAGGGTGAATAGTGTAGTAGCCTTTCAAAATGTGCATTTTTCTTGAGCATCAGGGGAGCCTAGGAGTTGTCTCTCTTTCTGAAGCACAGGAACTCATGGATTGCATGAGATACTTCAACTAAATGCAGTCAAAATGTGTATTTAACTTTGTTTTGTCATAAACCTATAAAGATAAAAGGTAATGCTGATATGAAAGATACTGTAAAACACTAACCAGATACCGACCACTTTAGCCTGGTAAAGTACTCAGAAGGACAAAGGGTGTCAATTGGGCAATTCTTGCATACTTTGCACATGTAGGCATGTAATTTGGGGTTTAATAGACATGTAATGAAAATGTTGCTATTTCCATTCTAAAAATGCCTTAAAATAAGCCCATTTGCAAACAACTTAATTATGTTTTATTTATACAATTGTAAAGGTTAACAGTCATAGCAGTGTATTGCTTTTATGTTTTTGGTTCTTGGACACTTTAAAAAATCACTCAAAGTTGTTTCTTCCAAAATAATGCAGTTTTGTGATTAAAATTTTGTGGTCTGAAGGGATAAAGCAAAAGGAAAAGCAAACAGAATTTTTTTACTATTCATGAGGAGTCTGTTGATAAAGTGATATGCTCCTTCTCTATTGATTTAAAAGATCAGATGAGGTATTCAGGTTACATTTCTGTTTTGGTTAAGTAAGGTCAAATAACCTTCACCTCTGTACTCTCACCTTCCAAATTTTGAGTGATTGTGATAAATTACTTGTTAATAGGGATCAGTCTTACTGAAACCATAACTTGAAAACCTTCAGAATAAATGTAGATTTGGCAGGCCTGCTTACTACAAGTGCAGGTGTAAAGATTGTCGCAAAATTTAGTCAAACACTCCTTCATTCAGTAGAGTACAAAACTTAACAATTTGAAGTGAATTTCTTGTCATTTTTTGCAAATTAGATGGAAAATCAATGTTGCTATTATTATCAAACATCTATTCCTAGCTCTGTCCAGCAAATACTGTTGTACATGAGCATTGCTTGAATTCCTTTGACTCATCAGAATAAGACTAAGACTTTGAAATTTTTCCAAAACAGTATTTCTGTGCTGTAGTGCTCTGGTTTGTGCCACTTCTGTTTTAGTTGTCCATTCAATATTTTATTATAAAAACAATGTTGTCTAGCAATTTTTCCTTAAGAAATTTGAAGACTTGAAGTGCTCAGTGAGAAGAATACACTTAGACCTACAGTATCAGTAAAATAGCATTTAATTATTTATGTGTGAGCAATACAGCTGAAGGTGCCATTCAAACGTGCTGGCAAACTCATGCCTACATTCAGCAAAGTTCAGATCTTGCTTTGATTAGCATATTGAAAAAAGGATTTTAAGGATCAAGTATTTGAAAGGCACACCAGACGCTGTATAGAAAATTAAATCTGCTCACAATTCATGCATCCATCAGAATTAATTCTCTTGTAAAATCATGTAAGCAATGAATATTTACTTGAACAATATAAAGCACAATCATGCATCTAGTTTAGAATGTGTCTGGAATTGAATAAGAACTGGAAAAAATCAGTCATCCTAGTGAGAAAGTCTGGCACAGTATTTCTCAAACTATATAGCACTTTGTTATGTTTGACCTTCTTTTACTTTCTGTTTTAAGGTATTTTAATACAATTAAATGTTGTATCTAATACAAGTTCCATTGTGTGTCTAAGAGAAGAACTTGATTTATGGAACACAAATTGAAAGATAGTATATCAAACATAAAAGAAGTATTGGGATATGTCCCATGACACTTTCTGATATGTGGATTTTTAAATCAGGTGCAGCTCATAATGTAAGGAGGATCAATATCCTATTTGACACTTTTTCAGTACCACTTTTTGAACATCTACCTTTTGTTTGAAATCTCAGTCAAGAAGAGGACTAGGCCCTTCAGCATGCATCTCACATTTTCTATACTTCTTTTTAATATTATAATTTATCAAATAGTAAATAAAAGAAACAAAAATTAAAACTTCCCACAATGCCTTTATTCACAACTGCAAGTTGGTGTTTCCAAATGCATTTCCAAGGTCTGAATTTTTTTCCCCGGTCAAAAAGTTACAATCCAATCAGGTGTTAGATCTCAATGATATTCAATTGTATGTATTTAGCCTGATTGATTTCTATATTTCTTGGCTGAATCTTGAGCTTTACTTGACACTTCTGCTTCATATTTGTTTCAAATACAGTTGCTGTCACAAGTTCTGAAATATGGGCCAAACCTATTCTTTTTTGGACTTGAATCTATGTCACTTCTGTCCAGCTCCTTAGGCATGCTATACCACCACCATCAACGTACTATGTATGACAGAATGAATGGCTTATACTCTCCTCTTCTGGAGCTATCATCTCAGTATCATGTTTGAATATTTCCCCTCTTTTTTGCTTTGACTTTTGAATGTTGCTTTCTTTTTAAAACGATTTTGCTATTCTGATTAGTCTATTCCTGCTGTGAAAAGTGCTGGCTAGTGATCATGTGAGTTTTCACTGCAGAGTATTCCCTATTTCACTCATTGACATGCTATTTGATCTCCAAACTACACAAAATATTTGCACAGTACTTGTATTTCTTGAAGGTTATTGATTTTTGGCAACCTCTTTGTGACAACTCTTATTGAATATACACAGCTTGTTAAATAGAAAACTGCAATACTCATCTTAATGTTAAAATATTATCTCTCTCGTAATTGTTTTATGCAAGGCAGAAGAACTTTACCTGTCATTTGATTCAGCTTTGTGTCCAGCCTTTGACAATGGATGCATGATCAAACTTATGAAAATGCAGCCATTTTTTTTTCACATTATTCAACTTGACCATATAAAATTAACACTGTACTTTGTAACTGCAGAGACTTTTCTAATTGTTCTTTACCTACTGCAGTATCCAGGTAACTGACAATTCAAAGAAATTGGGGCCCAGAATATTTCATTATGCTAATATATATTTGGTTTGGAAAAGATGATTGATTTTCATTTTTACAGTGAGTATAGGGAAATATTAAAATTCCATTATTTAAAACAAACAAACAAACCAACAAACCTCAAACCCACCAAACTCAAACTGTTCAATTAACCTGAAGAACAAATAAAATAACTCTTAACATCTCATCAAAGTTGACTTGTCCAGAAATTGCAGGAGTAGCTCTTTGGTCTCCAGGACATAGGTTTGGCAGTCAAGGTTTAACTACTCTTCTGGCTCTTGCTTAAACCGTGTTGTGATCTTGGGAAATCTTTTGTAATTTTTGCTCCATCTATAAAGTGAATATAAACGTAACCCTTTTTGTAAAATGTTGCATAGTGTACTGATGGAAAGTGGTGTGTAAAAGCGATCTATTGTTCAGATTATGTATAACCTACCATTTATTGTTCTATACTCCACCACACACTTTTCTGTATTCAAGCTAACAGCAGCATCTTCCCTGCCTATCAATGACACTGGCAGGACAGTAGAAATCTCAACCTTTCTGCTTGTTTTTGCCCGAGATGGGGATAAAAGTTCACTGCAAAAGCAAGAGTACAGGCTGGAGAGCAGAGTGTGCTGGAAGCAAAGGAAATATGTTCCATGATCAGCAGTCTCCCAGAAATCCCAGGAGACCATGGCAGAGTGTAGGTCATGGAGCCCCAGTCAGATTTTACAATACAGAATGGAAGTTGCTTTCTGCTGACGGTCAATTACATTTTTCTTTGCTACAGGTTTGTCTGTGAGGGAAAGTTGGATGAAGAGTGAGTAGTTCCAGCTCATTTTTTTCACTAGTATATTAGAGTTTCTGTAGCATGCAGTTAAGCATTGCTCTACTGTGTCTCAGGATACTACTGATAGGAAGAGTCTGGAACTAGAGGGCTGGGTTACAGCCAGCTTCACCTGACCACTAGGCATCATCTAAGAGGAAAAACCAAGCCTCTGTTAATAGAAGGAGTAAAACACCTTCTAACTCCCATTAATATTCTGAAAAAATGCTTTTAAAGGTGTGTTTCAATTGCCTTCACATAAGCATTTAGTGCCCCTAGATGTACTAGGGTACCCTAGAGGCCTTCTGCTGCCCCTCCAGATGGCACAGGAATCCCCAAACCCATAAGCCTAATCAAACGGTGCAGCAGTAGTACCTCAGATATTCTAGGAAATAGAATCAAGTCCCATTTATTTTTCTTTACCAAAATCATGCATCATTTTAAAAGGAGGAAGAAAGTGCTGTACTATTTTCTAACACAGTGGTATGTTTGGTTTAGTGTCACTCACATTCAGAAGATACAGCTGAAACGAAAGCTCAAAGAGGCATCTTTTGACCCTCAGCATGGTTTACATCAGGTTGGCCTCACTGCATGGTAGCTTCTCCTGAGTAGTTCTATCTTTAAATTTGTCTCAAAATGAAGCTGTAGTTTTCATTCAAAACTGTAATGAATAATAAAAGTCTAGTGACCTGAATATAATAATGTAAACAGAAAGGCACTGATGTATTTTAATATGGAGAGGTGTACACTGAACAGCAGTAAGTTCCCTTACATTAGATAGAGGTACTCAACTGATTGGCAGCAAGTTGCTGTTATGTGTAGAAACTTAATAATAGTTACATCCCTGTCATGTGCTAGAGACATGTGCTAGAGAAATAGGTGTGAATGCATGTGCATACATTACATTTGGGAGCAATGACTGTGATTTTTTTGGTGTCTGTTTTTTAAAAAACAGATACAAATATTTTACAGTTTAATTTTGAATAGGATTTTTTTTTTCAATTACTGTCTCAGTCTGACTTAAAGTAGTTTAGCATTTTAGGTACTGATTAGACCTTTGAAGTCAGAACCATTAATGCTTAAAAGTTAACAGCGTGTTAGATACTTTTAAATGCCATGAAGTAAATCTTTAAATAAACTTTAAATTAGTAAAAGAAAAGCCCATATCTGTCAAAACTTCTCTACATTCATCTGTACAAAATCTGAAAAAATGCAAGTGTACGCAGGCAAAATAAGGCAAGTAAAATATTTCCAGAATGTGATTAAAGAAATATCAGATGCTAAAATCCCCTTTACAACATCGCAGCTGGTATTTTGTACTGAGGTAATAAGGCTGAATGACTAAAATCTATCAGATGTGCAAAAGTAGCTGATTATTAGCACAGGATTATTTATATTGTTTAACTATTTTGTTGTTTATTCATGTTTTCTAACAGTTAATCATTTCTTTGTACTTTTTAATATTTTTAAAAGCTGTGTTGTGCATCAAGAAATGATATTGTGCAACAAAATTAGTACTGAATAAACAAGTAAAGAGTTTAAACAAGTAATGAGTGTGCATTTCTGAGGTTAGTTTGCATTTCAGTATACTGTATTTTCTGTAGGACAAACATACATATGATTATATGTGATGATAGGTTATCAAACCCACATTTCTTCTATTGCCCTAATGTTTCTCAACATTTTGAGTAAATGCCAAGTTTGGGGATCTATTATTCCAGGAGACTTTTAAAAAATCATTAATAGAATAACTACTTGTTGAGAGGGGAAAAAAAGTGATTTACAGTAACCAAAAAAGTCGGAATGTTGAAAGCTAGATAAAGCCCAATAGAAGTGGCTGAAGTGGAATGTTATAAAATAATAAAAATAATTTATAAGAAATTAAAACTATTTTCAAAGTATTATTTTCTTCTAATGTTATGTAAACATTTCAAATCCAAAACAGATGTAACAGATGCCAAAGCAATTTCTTTCCTTTCAGCAACTTGGAAAGTGATGTGGTTTCTGCTTAATGAAAACAAATACTGGTCCAAGATTAGAAATGCCATTTTGTATGTCTTTAAATCTCTGAGCTGTTCCCCACATCTGACTGATTATACAAGAATTATCTGAAAGTGCATTGACATAAAATGGTGTTAGTGCAAAGAAATTTGTTAAAAATTGTAGATTATTGATAATGAGAGATAAGTGGAAGGTCAAAGCTCAAGTGGACTGGCTGTAGAACACAGCAGGACCTAATCTTAATACACTTTTTAGTAAATAAATTTAGATCCTTTCAAAATTATACAATCTTTGCAAATTGACATATTCATGCTGATCTGCTATAGGCACTAATTTTTTTGATTGTTTTATTTAATTAAGTGTGAATTCTCAACAAAATAACATTGGGGAAATTCAGAGTTTAATAGTAGAAATATTTTTAAAAATTTATTCTGGATAATCAACCAACAATGGAGACTAATTAAGAAAAAAATTACTTTTTTTATGTATCTCACACCTCCACTTCCCTAATCAGTCAATATTTTTCTGTTAAACTCTTCTTATAGAAAAAACTGCGTATTTAAATCTTTTATTAATGAAATTTTGATTCCATGTATAAAAAGAAATGTACTCTTATATAATAGCCTGATAATTACAAATATTGTACTCCAAAATTTATCAGTTCAAGCAAGTACAGTGAAAGGCAATAATTGATTAACATTCCAGACAGAATTCTAAGTCACTGTAACTTTGCCCATTTTTACTTTTTTTTTTAGTTTAATTTATTCTGATTTATTTGTTTGGTAAACTGGGATTAAAAATGCTGCCTTTTGAGTTGTAAAAATCTTATTTGTATACAAAAGTAATAGGTAAGTCTAAAAAATGTAGAATTTGCTAAAAAGAATACTTAAATGCATGTAGATTATCTGTGAGTATTGAGTACAGTTTCCTACAAAGAGACCATTTAGAGTGCTTTTGGAGTAAAAATATCAGAACTGAATGTAAAGGTGGAGATTGAACTGGGACAAGCTGCAAGTATAAAGAATACTTATAGCACATAGAATCTTCTAAGTTCAGCATGTGCATGTTGTATCTCACATAAAATCAGGTAAATGAACTACATTGTGTAGAATAGCATGCAATTATCCCTAGATACATAAGTGTAAATTAACAAATACTGATAATTCTAAAATTATTCTAGATTTTCAAATTTACTTTATCTTGGCAAAATAGACACCAATGTACTTCACATTTGAAGCACATATGTTACATAATTCTGATTTGCAAGTTTTATTTTTCTGTATTATCTTAATTGCATTAGACCATGTTGTGTGTTGCACAAATGAAGAAGATAATCTCCCCCAACATTTGTATGTCCACTACTTAGCCTGTCATGTGAAGCTGTTGTCATAGCCAATGACTGTTCATCATCACAGTCAACAGAATCTGAAGTCCTTTCACGTTAAGTTGGCAACTATATTTTGTTAGGTGCATCACACTCCAAAAGTACCTGTTTCTTTCACTGGAACACTAGAATAGATGATGGCTGTGCTGTACATGCCTGTGCTTCAGTGCAGTGAATCTGAGTTCTGTGAGTGGATCAGAAGTTATGTGCAAACCTTTCACTCAGCAGAGATTCTTCAAAACATTTATGATTCGCATGTTTGGTACATGTCCTGTCCAAGTGATCTGGGTGTTTTCAGTACCTCAGAACAAGCCCACAGGACTTAAAGCATACACACAGGTTATTCCCATTGCACTTACCAGGTTGAAGAAATCCAAGATGCTAAATCCCCATGATATTAGCCAGTTGCCTTGTCTGCACATGCACAGAAAATTTGTCTGGCATTTCTTTATATGCTGCAAATGCTATATCACCTGAAACATTGGACATCCCAAGTAAATGCCTATGCTGCCATATTCTCAGGCAAAATTACCAAAAGGAGAACCTACAGAATCTCAGAATCACAGGATGGGTAAGATTGGAAGGGATCAGTGAGCCATCTGGTCCAACTTTCCTGCCCCAGCAGGGTCATCCTAGAGAACATTGCACAAAATTGCATCCAGAGTGTTCTTGAATTATTCTGGAGAAATCTAGAACTATGTTAGCTCTCATACATTTCCTGAAAAGCACACCTAATACAGAGATTTAAATTTCACTCAAATTTCTAGCAGTGATTTCTCACAATGCAGTATAAATACAATTGCATGCATATAACAAGAAGAGAAGGATTGGTCTATAAAAAAGTAGTTAAGGTAGTCTTAAGTCCTCAGAACTAATTTTTCAAATTGGTTTTATGAACCACTGGAGCTGAAAAGCCTCTGAGACTTCTTTGCAATTTCTTGGCAGATATAATACAGTTGGCTGAGCCTAATAAAACACAAGGTATCTCAACTAGGTATGAAATTGTTGTTATTATTAGAAAATCACTGGCCATCTGCTTGGGCATTATGTGCAATAAACTATAGACTACTGATGTAAAATTCAGCATTAGAAAGAATTTCTTGAAAATAGAAGAGCCAAATATAGACTCCGTCATCAATATTCGTAACCAGAGAGAGAAACTTTTAAGGTCTGACTTTTCTGCACTGTGAAGGCTAAAAGAGGACAAACAAATGAATCTGTTTACTTGAAAAAGTAAACAAACATGCAAGCGAGGTGAAACCCTCATTTAAACTCAGAGGCTGAGGGATAGTGCAGTAGCACTTCAGATATAATTTAAAGCACTTACTATAAAGTGATTGTGTGCATCATCTTAGAAGCCATGACAAGATTATGTGAGTCAGAAAGAGCCCACTTTTCTGACAAAGAATAAAAAGGGTACAAGAAAGAAATTTCCTGTTTTCTTTTTTTTGCAAACTTTACTTTTAGAGCTTTAAGCAGTCTTTGCAGTAAGGCAGATCCATGGAGCCTTATAGCATCCAGGTAAAGCAGACAAAGAATTTCTCTTTAAAATCCACATTATCCAATTCACTATTCACATCTTCATGATAATCACTTACAAATAATGTATGCTAAATTAATGCTTGCAATTAATTCTGTGAGTTAAAAATGTGAAGTATTTGTATCATAATCTAAATTACTCTAAAACTACACATTCCTTTTTAAAACTATACATATTCCTTTTTCTTCTAGCTGCCTTCAGTGGATTTACATGGCCATGTAATGGAGATTAACAAGAAATTGCTGTTTATGTTGAAAGGCCATTTGAACCTCAACAGAAATGTTATTATAATTTTTGTTTTTTTTAAATAGGTGAATGAAGAAAGAATAATTTTCAATAAATGAAAAGTTAGAAATTATCTGACTAAAAAGAATTGCAGTCCTGGAAAACCTATAAAACATGGTTTTACTTCAGGTCATTTTTAAGTTTGGACACACTGGGCAGATCATTGACAATCTGAACACATGTATTCAGGCATTTCATGTTGTTCTGCGAGGGGAGCATCTCTGGCTGTGCCTCCTGTGCCGGTCAGGAATACTTTGCGCTGCATTCAGAGTCCTTTTCCCCCTGATTGCTGTATCAGGTACCTGGCCAGATAACCCTACATCTTTTGAATACACATGCCCTAATTTTTGAGGGAAGCGGGAATATGTGTATGTCTTGGGGGAGTACAGAGGAAAAAGAATACACAGATCTTCTTCCAGAAGCTGAGAAGCATTTTTGTGTTCCATAGTTCTCTTTTCTCTTGTGAAAAGCCAGCTCTCCAAAACAAGGAGAGGATATGATTATAATCCTGATAATGATAAAAGGTATTAGCTATTACTGTCATTATTTCATAGTCCTCAGAGTCAAGTCTTAGGGATAAAAACCATCTGGGTCTCATATATGAAATCTAAAGTGAATGAATCTATTTGAGCAATTTGTTTAATGAAACTGGGGCAGTGACAACAAAAATAAAAGGAATATGCTACCTCCCTGCTGTATAATACCCAGCATGTCTAAGAGTAATTTGTCATTTTTTTCCCCCTGGGAAATCAATACTACACAAAAGATAAATTCATAGCAACTGAAGAGCAATTTGTATGCCAGCATTCACCATATATCTTGAGATATAGGTAAGTCCTGCCAGGCATCAGCATTAAATAGCTTGTAGCAGAAAATATTTTTCAGTGTAGTAAAAGGCAGAAGGATGCCTTTTATAATTTAAAGGGCAGGACTGTGTAAATTTTCCTTCTGAATATTGATTGCATTTGCTTTGGGCAAAGAATGCATTCAGTAAAATATTTAGTTTGTTGCATATGAATTTATATGAAGGTGAAGCCACATGCTACACAAAGGATAAATAGTGATGAAATGTAGATTTCATACGCCAAAATTATCTGTCAATTTTCTATACTTTTCTGTCCTGCTATATACTCATCCTATGTTAAGGTGAAGATCTTTGAACACTGCTAAGTGTACCAGTATCCAAATCATGCAGATCTAGTCCCCATTCACAGTCATTTGTTCCTTTCATGTACATATTTAACTCTAACTCTGCTCAGCACACTTCTTTATTGTTATCAGAATGATGTTAAAAAACCCAAACACTGAATGCTGTGGACCAATGAATTACCTTTATAATGTCCAGAAGTCTCCTTTACATAAAATACAGAAACTTGGAGGGGGGTGGTCATCTGGTGTGGTAATGGTTCTGTCAGATGTTCTACTCATAATTGATGCAACATATCCCTACATGTCTTTATTAGTTCTGTTAAACGAGATAATGTTGTACCTTATATATTTCGTATCATATATGTGTAGGCAACCATATATATGCACAGACACATACATCAATCTGACAGAAAATATGCTGAAAATTAAATTAAAATCAAGGAATAAGGAATACAGTATGTTTAAAAAAAATCAAGCACATAAGAAAGCCCCAGATTTTGAGGGGGTTTCTGAATTTTTAGTTTATGAAGCACATACGTGATTGTTAAAAACTTTGCTCTAGGATAAATTTCTGTATGTAACCTACTGTCATAAGAGCATGGGGACATATTTTCAGTTATCAAAGGAAGGTCATCTTGGTCATCAGTACAGACAAAAATAGCTAGATTTGAACATCGTTATAAAAGATGAGACATTTAAACCTCACAAAGATGTTTGTGTTTAGCAAGAGACGCAGGATGAAGGGCATATCCAGGCTTGAATACTAGTAAAAGTAGTTGTTCATGTGGATTAAACAAAAAGGCATAATTTAATTTGTCATATACATAGTGAAGGATTCATTTGGTCATGATTTCAGGAACAGTTAGAATTTTATTTTGTTTTATACAGCTGTGGTGTAACAGAGATTAGTCACAAGTAGGAACTCTAAAACTGATCCAAAAAAATCAAATCCCACCCCTAATACTGATGGAAGTATTTTTAGTTGTGAGGCCTGCTGTACCACAATACACCATTGTCTTGTTAATTTATAATTTCCTGTTGGTGTTTTAGAAGAATTTTGCATTATTTCACTGGGGAAGTAATGTGGTTTAAACATTTTGTAGAGCCTACATTGCTTTACAAATTTAGGTAGATATTTTAATAGATGACTAACTCTATTCTCTAAGTAGCATAAGCATAAAGAAAAGTGCTTTAAGGTCTGAGAAACACAAATAAATGTTTTTTGAACACTATACAAAACCACTTAGTAGTATTTCTCTAAAGGAGCTAACAAAACATTAATTAAAAGCAAGGAAATAAAAGAGAATGCTATATTGCACTTGTTTCCTCTGTCATTCAGAATATAATATTTAGTAGCATTTCCACACAACTGGAAAGAGACCCAAGAAAAATAAATGCTGTTATTTGAATGTGTACAGCACTTAATATGTGTCTTAGTAGACCTTACAGAGTGGTTCAAATAAACTGTTAACATTCTTTCTTACTATGAAAATCAAAGGAATACTGGAATAAATTTACTGGTGTGTTGTTTATATTTCTTTAAATTCATATTAATAAGCATCAGTTTTAAATTTGACATTAAGAGTAATATCTTCTACTATCACACCATTATCTAGGTGGAGTCTAGATAATGGTTTTGTCAAGACACTTAATATAACATGACTAATTTCTAAATAAAGGTCCCATTACAAGTATTTGTTGATAAATGCATATTATTGCAATTATTAAATTGAGAAAATATTTCGTGTTATGTTTCCCTAATATCTTCTTAGGGAAATTGGGAATGAAAAATGAAGTTAAAAAAAAGTTCAGGATTCTGTAGTTTAAAAAATTCACCTCTTGCATCTCTGCTCCTGATTTCTGTATCCTGAATGCCCAGCATTGCAGTGATTTCAACTTCACATCACTAGGTGAAGGGGTAGCATGTTTATGTATGCTTTTCAGGTGCAAACCAAAAGCCTGGTATTATCTGCCTTCTCAACACAGGAAGCCTAGGCTAGTACATATTACAAACCTGTCTGTAGTTAAGAGAAGCTTGTAATCTCTCTACCACCTCTCCCTTCCCCTTTCTCTTCCCCCACTCTCTTTAGTTCTCAGTCTTAGAACAGACCCAGAACAGAAGGAAAGTTCACCCTCACCAAAATTCCCACACTGGTGTGTCAGAGTGATGCTCAATTACAAAATCCCCTTTGTATGTCTGTAAGTTGTTTTAACTTATAGTAGCAATCAGAATTCAGAGAGGATGGTCTTGTGGCAAAAGTGATTGAAGAAATCTAGGCTCTGATTGCTTTCCCCTGAGCAAGTAAATCAAATTGCACTTCATTTCTTCCCTTGGAAAACACAGAAAATATCTTTCTCTTGTGCTTTTATATGAGAACTAAAATGCAACTGTTGTAGGAGTGTAGAATAGTCCATACAGAAGACTGGATAAGTGTATGTTAGTGTGCTTGTGCATGAACACAAATACAAGATACAGTGCTGTACACAGAGTCACAAGTTTCACTTGGCATTAAAGAGACTTCAAAGGCTGATTGAAGTAGTCAGAATGACTTTATTCAGTTGGGTTTTAGTCAAGCTAAATATAGTTTAGAGGACCAAACATGATTTTGCTAGAAGTAACACCGTTTAAATGCAGAAGCAATTTCAGTAGAGTGAAAAGTCTCTGCCATTCTAGGGGAAAAGAAGAAGCAGAGGTTTGGGGAGCAATGTCCCAGTACTATGCTACCCTAATAACAGCACAACATATTTTGTAGAATGTACATTTATAGGAATATTTACAGTTGTATTGATGCCTTTTCCTGGTCTTAAAATCAAAGAGTCAGACACGGTTAGAAGGGGAAAAGGGATTTTACCTTGGTATTTATTTTTAAGGATCCTTAGGTGTACACGTCCAGGTCATATGCATCGAGATGCACCCCGCCGAGTCTATCTCTGTGTCTCTGTCTCTGTGTCTGTGTGTCCCCGTTGTCCCCCCCTCCCCCCAACATTGGGTATATCATTATAGGTTTTACTAATTAGTATATCTATCAAAGATTCCCCAATGAGAGGCTCGAGTGAGCCCCCCTCCCCAAGGAACCTTCCCCTGGATGGTTCTATCTTGGTTTACAGACTATGTTCTGGAGAGGACCTTGGGGTCTGGGGCACACTGATCCCTAGCTACGAAGCTTCTAAAATGTTTAGTCTCTGAGCTTGACAAACAAGTCCAAGAATGTAGGCAAAAAGCACTAGGAATACAGAAGTTGTAAAAGGTATAACAGGGGTATAAAAGAAAAGGCAAAAATCTTCATGGCATCAGTATATACAGATACCTATGCACTTCGTTTCCTCAGGCAGCAGGAGAAGAGTTATAAATTCTTCGTGCTGACTTTTCTTCCTCACTTGCTGTGTTGCTACCAATACAGAGAGAATTAACAAAATGTTTTATGGGCGTTTTTGATGAAAAATGTTTTAATGCTGCCAAGTTCATAGTCATTTGTGCCTTGAAGGCTAGATGAGAAAGATTGTCAAGGAAACACATAGTAATGAGTTCCAAAAGAAAATGTTGCCTTTAGAAAATTAGGGAAATAGGAGCCAAGTAACTACCAGGCTAATCTGTAATTGTTGTGGCTTTCACAATAGAACAAAACACTGCATGGATACCCCAGGTTTTGATGTAGAAAGTTTATTTGTAAGCGCTTTAATGAATTTTCAAGGAACATTAAGATGATGGGTGTCAAAAGACAGTTTTTACATCATGCAGGAAGGAGTACAATCATTTTCTGAAATGTGTTCCAGCTAACTGCTTGGGTCATTGCTACACATATTAAAGATTTTTTAAAGCAATAGTGCTATGTCAAGAACACTTCTTTTTTCCAGTCCAAACTGGAATGTGATGTGATTTTATAGAAATTCAGTGAAGGCCATGTGAATTAATTCAATAGGAAGGGATCATATCTTTAATGTACTTGTTGATGGATATTTTCCAGAAGTCCGTTCATTTCCCAGAGGTTGCAGAATCGCAGAATGTTTAAAGAAGGGTCCACCTGTTGGGTCATCTGGTCCAACCTCCGTGCTCAAGCAGGGTGATCCCAGAGCACAGGATTGTTTCCAGATGATTCTTGAATATCTCCATACTACATAACCTCTCTGGGCAGTCTGTTCTGGTGCTTGGTCACCTGCACACCTCCCTCATGTTCAGGTGGAATTTCCTATGCAACAGTTTCTGCCTGTTGCCTATTGCTCAGCACCACTGAGCAGAGCCTGGATCCATCCTCTTGACACCCTCTCTCCAGATATGATAGACACTGAGGTCCCCTCCCAGTAGTCTCTTCTCAAGGCTGAACACGCCCAGCTCCCTCAGCCTTTTCTCATAAAAGAAGTGCTGCAATTCCTTAATCGTCTTTGTTGCCTTCTGCTGGACTGGCTCCAGGTTCTCCATGTCTCTCTTGTCCTGAGGAACCCAGAACTGGACACAACACTCCAGATGTAGCCTCACCAGGGCTGAGTAGAGGTGCAGGATCACCTCCCTTGACCTGCTGGAATGTTCTTCCTAACATACCCCAGGTCACCATTGGCCTCTTGGCCACAAGGTCACACTGCTGGCTCATGGACAGCTTGGTGTCCACCAGGACCCCCAGGTCCTTCTCCACAGAGCTGCTTTCTGGCAGCTCAGCCCCCAGCCTGTACTGGTGCATGGTTATTCCTCCCCAGGTGCAGGACCCTGCATTTGCCTTTGTTGAATTCCAGCTGGTTCCTCTCTGCCCATCTCTCCAATCTGCCAAGGTCCCTCTGAAGGGCTGCAGAGCCCTCTGGGCTATCGGCCACTCCTCCCAGCTTTGTTGTGTCAGTGAACTTGCTGAGGAGGCACTGTTTATTTACATCAGACTTTATGATGTTATTAAATTATACATCAAGTTTGAAGTGTTTAACAAAACAAAAAATTTAACATTGATATAAAGGAAACTTGGAGATATTGCCCTCTTTTCTTTGCCCAAAAATTTCCTGCTTAGAAGCATGATCTGACTTGGCAAAGCAGTTCTAGAAGAGGATTTTTTGTTTGTTGAAGTACTCATTGTAAGAACTGTTGGTGGGCAATTAAACTAAAACAACCTTTCTGTTGCACTGAGTCAGAATGGAACCCATGTCTTCCAACTGGTGGCTAACATACTGTCAGGAGCGTGCAAAGAAATTCAGTTGCTGTAAAAGATAAAAATAAAATCTTCATTTCCCAACAGAGTTGATGTTTTCAAAATGAAAATACTATGACTTTTCTGCTTTGTTTCATTTTGCTTTTTAATATAGATTATATACTAGCCCCCTGAGAGATTACCATTGGAAGGAAACACTTTAAATGGATCCTGGCCTAGGAAGATGTCATCTGACTGAAACATACTACTCTTTTTTCAATCCACCTTTCAAAATAACCAAGTAGTGTCTTTTTGTTAGATACCATATGTAGGTTGCAAATATAACACACAGCACAAGGAATAAAATCAACTGGGAGGGCAATATACACAAATTAGGATAAAAATACTATTGAGGGATGAAGAAACACCTACATTCTATTTTTTTTCTAGAATCTCTAGTTCTTAATTCAGTGTTGTTGTCACCCGTTCTCGCATCTAATAAATCTGACTCAATACACATAATCATAATTGAGATCCACATAACTGGGCAGAGTTTTCATACAAGTTTTTATACTCTCTTATCCAAGGGGGACCCTGGCAGTTTTCTGGACTGAATATTTGCATGTCAACCCTGCAGTCTGGGTGTGCTGAATCAGCCACAGGAGCCTACATCTTCTTGTCATCCAAAAGACTTAAGAAAGATGATGTAACAATTGCTGGATGCTACATATATCCATACATTTAGCCAAGTCTTTTAGAGCTGCTGAACCAGCAGGCCTTGCAGTTTTTTTGCCAATAAAGTGGTCATACAATGTCAGTAACTTCAGAGATGTAATTTGTCAACTGTCTAACTCTATGAACCGATAGTCTGAGAGCCATGAGATTAGGAAAGTTCATAGACTTGCATCTAGTCTGTAGGATTTTGGTCATATGCGATTTCAGTTAAATAAAGTCAGTGGGAAAAGCGTTGGCTTTTTAGTCTCCCACTGTAGGACAGCATATATTGATTCAGTGCTGAAAAGAAAGGACACAGAAAGCAGATTTTGCACTACCAGAAACTTTTGTGTCAATTTATTCGTTTTCCTCCCCTCACTGCAGTGGAAGTGGGATTAAGTTTGGCACTGTGAGGCATATGATGGCTTTTCACTTATTGTTGCCTCCTCTTTTCACTCCTCCCCTGTCACCTTTTGACATATTAAGGAGAAAGATATAACAGATACCATCAGAACATGAGACTAGGAGGGGAGCATGAACCCTCTAAGAACTGGTTTATGGAGCAGTGGTTGTCCAAGTAGCTACCACTTGATTACAGAGGCAGATATGTACTTGTATCCATCTGGAGTATCATGCTAATCTTGGTCTCATCCATATTTGGGGTGGTTTTTGATGACAAAGCTTTATTTCCTTTTTTTGTCCTGAATAACCATGGCATCTCAATTTTTCTTTCACTCAAAAGCTGGAGATGAGGGCTTTATGAAGTTGATGTGCTTGTGTAAAGATACCGAGTTTTCTCTGCTCACACTCTACCAGCAAAAAAGCTGCTTTACTTTTCTTTTTTTAAAAATAATTAATCTAGCTTAAAAATGGATTACTGTTGACATCTCTTCTTAACAATAAGGATAGAAACTCAGGATGAGCAGCTGTTTGGACAATCTTGGATGAAAGCCTTTCCCTAGGCAAACACAGTAGATGCACAGGCACATGCAAGGGCACACTGCTGCCATTATTGATGCCCATCTGTCAGACTGGCATGGTGCCCACTCAGAAGCTGAGTCTAAACAAGGTATTAGTGATATAGGCTCTGCCTCCTCTATGACAGTACTGCCACCTGGGTGCCAAAAGACTTTTCACAATAGCTTCCATTTTTAAGTAAAAAGAAAAGTACTATTTTTAAAAGGAGGAAAAAATGAAATATAATCAAATGGAAAACTTACTTTACTTTCAAACAAATATTGTATAATAAATGACTTTATATATGTGTGTGCAGTGCATAAATATATATACACACAGACATTATATGTAAAATCACATTGTTGTTGCCTGTTGTGACTGGTGACTAGAGTTACTTGTTTTCATGAAGAACGAGAATTTGTCATTTATCAGGCAAGTGATCTATAGATTTCACAGAATTTTAGGGGAAGGGGAGTTCAGAATATTTAGCAGTTTTACTTGGAAAGAGTTTATTTCCAGAAAAGTGATCACATTTAGATACCTGAGGAGATTGATTCTTTCTACTCCTGGAAATTCTTCAAATAACTACATAAGATATACTGGATTTCAAATGCTTATGAAATGTCCATTCCTTACCTACTGTTTCTGATGGATCCAATGTCACCAAACACCTCGCAGTAATCTTTTCTAGTCAGTAAATGGAATTCCAAGTAATTCCTACTGCCACACATAATCCTCCTCCAAGCAGTTAGAATGACCTTAACTGTTGTGTGTAGTATTATAGCTGCAGTGTTTCATGTCCTGCCAAAGTTCGGCTTATTTTTCACACAGAGTAGTCTATTTAATTTTGATTTCTTCAATATAACTATTTATTCTTCTATTTTATTGAAGTCTGGTAAATGAGGTGCAAAGTTTTATGCCATGTCTAATAATATTTTGTAAAAATATGGGTCAGGTTTTGTTTTTTTTGGTTTTTTTTTTGCTGATATGACTCTAAGTATGAAAGTGATTCTGTGTTTGGAACACTAGGCTATTGGCAATCTGCCCTGGAAACCTCACTGATGAGATTAATAAAAAATAACTTCAGATTGTTCTAGCTTTATTTTCCTATGTAATGAAATCTGAGTATTTTGCCTTTAAATGTGTACATGTTTGTTATTATTAGAATGATGTTTAGTTGTGAAGAAGAATACCATGCAAAAAATAGAGGTCAAAATTAAGTTTTGAAATAGAAGTGTTAGAAAAAATGACACCAGGTGGCAATGTTGCACAATCTCTTCCTAGTTATTTTTGGTGTGTAAGCAAATAGTGTGTTTTAGAAAGGTGTGTTAGCTTTAGCCTTTGGTATGAAAGACTCTTGCACTAATAGCAATTCACTCTGAAGAGAAGACTTTATGACTATCAGAAATATTTACCGTTTTCTTGACTTCTGATTAGAATTCGTCTTTGAGGCAGACCCGGCTGTGGATAAGTAGCCAGTGTTTTCTGAGCTGTGTGAATGGCAGACGCACCTCGTGCCCTACAGGCTGCTCAGGTTACACAATGTAGTTTTGACACTACCAGCTGACCTCCTAACTGGACTAACGGGGCAGCTACTATGAACTGGGAACTCTTAATGTGGGGATAGTTTTACTGTAAAAGAGCTTTCCAGAACCCAAAGAAAAGATTCTGTCATCATTTTAGTTCTCTGCATTGTGATAGAGTTACCTCACAAAAAAAAAAAAAAAAAAGGCTATGGTGCAATACATGGATTGGCTTTTTGCCAAAAACTAGTAGCAATGTCTATCAATCTGCTGTAAAAAAATAATAAAGGTTTAGTTAGTGTTTCGACAGGGAAAGATGGTTCATGTATGTACAAGTAGGAAGGACATGCCCCCCCAGCCGGTGAAAAAGCTTACTGTCCATCCTGGCTCTGTGACCTAAGACTGCCCTTTCTTGTATCTGTGCAGTGCTATTAATGAATATCACACTAGACTTAAAAGAAAATCAAAATCAAAAAACCAGGGTTGGGGTATTTTAGGTTATTTTCAGCTCATTATTTAATTTAGTTAGTTGCATTTCTAGCCAGAAATTTTATTATTCAAAAGTCATAGAGTACTTGTCACAGAGAAGGTAATAAACATTAGGTTGTGACCGTCATCTAAACCTCGCAAATCTAGTAGTGCAGAAAATAATTTAATATGGTCCTGAGAAACATAGATGGAACTATATGTGGAATTAAACTGGCTTGTGAGTTAAGTGATTCGAATTCAACACCAAATCATATGGAAAGATAGATTATGGATTAGGACTAATTTTCATATTAATGTAAATATTATAATTACTGTGTTGCTGTAAGATGAATTCAAGTAATATAAGCAGTGTAATCAATGCACAAAACAGATGGAGACAGTTTGGGCCCAAGTTGGCCCAAATGACCTAATAGTTGGGTTTATATTCCTGTTTATCAGGCATGCAAAAAATTTTCAGACTGCTTTCATTTGCTTCTAAGCAAACTGAATTTCTGTAAATTTGCAGCAGAAGTAATTGATGTGTTTTGAGCAGCTATTTGCTGACTGCAAGGACAAACTCTCATCTCTAGCCTGTGGTAAGCCTACTTACAGACTGAGTCAAATAATCCAAAATTATACAGTAGATTAGTTAAATTAATGAAAAGAATATTTAACTTAGAAAATACAACATTTATTATCTTCTCTTATGGACCTTCAACTTCTGGAATTAAACAGTCACACTTTCCCAGCCACATGTTTTGCTCAAACCAGGATGACCGAAATGATTTTGAATAGGACATTACCATAGTTACTTTTGGCAAAATAAAAAGTAGGCTCTGGAAGAAGTCCAAACTCAAAGAATATTAGCTCTGCAAATAGATGTGGGAAATCCAACTTCTTGCATTCTCCAGACATGCTCAGATAGACAGTTTATGAAATATCACTTTGTTTGATGCATGAAACTTTAGATATCCTGAAATAGTGTGACAGGAAATCTTTATTTGCCAAACTCTTGGCCACTATTTCATATGAATGCTTTAAATGGTTATTTCCCAGTGAGCTGCACTGGAAATAGTATTTCAAAATTTAATGCTTATAGTTTAAAAATACCCTAAGAAATTACCCTGTTTTTTTTAATAACTCGCAAAATCCATGGTGATAGTTGTGATAGGCAGCTTTGCAGCTATTACCACTTTCACTTGTTTAAAATGTTGTTTCATATCTGTTTACTAGAATGTCTGAATGATCCTAGGGTTTATGCAAAAGAAATAGAAGATCTCCAGATTTGTATTTTAATGTCAGAACAAACTCCTGCATTACCCTTGGTACCTCTAGCACTGATCATTTTAAACAAAAGGGTGCTTCCATTACATTCTTACCATCTACTACTAATTTTTATGTGACTTTCAGAGTAGAACAGTCTACTGCATTGTTTCCATGCTTCAACAATGTGCTTTTCTTGCAATAAATTGGAAGTTTTGTCTTATTCTGTTTGCAGTACAGTACTAAGGCCTATTACCTTAGATGAGGCTCATAATTTTCTTACCACAGGTTTCTTTTTTGTATGCCTACATAGACATACACATATACCCCCCACTGTGTCATCAGTCTGGAATTAACTTTTACATAAATCCGGCTTGGAGTCTGACTGCTTTAGACACTATCTCTGTTTCTCTAGCAACTGAAATTAATAAGGATATTATATCTACTGAAAAATCAGGCTTTTTGAAAGTAGGAACAGAACATTCTCAATGCATGTAATTTATATTCAATCTACATATGATATGTGGATATTCCCTTTCCACAAAGAATGATCTGTTTGGAAAAAGACATTTGCCTTCATCAAATAATGATCCCAGAAAACTGAGATCTCAGATCTCATAGAAAAGGACTATAAATAAACTGTGTTTTCAATGACAAAAAAAGTAGTAAGATTCAATAGCTTTTCTATAAAAAGCACTTAACTTTGGGATATATTTTTGATCATATTAGAAACTGAAGCCAAGACTCATACAGAAGTTTCCAACAAAATCCATCAATATTTTAATAGAAATCAAGGTAAACATAAGAAATAAATCTCAGTCAAATAAACTTTTATTTTCCAGGATGAGCATTGAAGTAATTGAATTTAAACAGCTAATGTAAAAATTTTAGACGAAAAAGTAGGAAACTGCTGGCCATATGTACAAGAATATTATACAGTATCTATTGTCTTCTTTTATCTTGAATACAATGGTTTTTTTATAGTATAGAGAAGTTAAATGGAAGGAAATACTTCAAGATTAAATATATAGCAATGATAAGCTTATTTAAAGGAAGAGAGCAATAAATATAAATGAAAATATGAAGGAAAAACTGTTAAACATAGAGAAAAAGACTGAATGTCTTTTAGTAATTTTTTGGAGACTGCAGGTGGTGTAAGTACCTTAAGAATTATTCAAAATTCAAAAATAGTGGTTATTTTTCTCATTTCTACTAATGTTTTATACAACTCTATTGTATGTTTGGTAAGATTGTATTTCTACTCATATCTGGTGGAGTCCCGTTTTTTCTTCTGGGTAAATGAGTGATGATTTCACTTTGGATTATTCAAAGACCTCCATGACAATGCAGGTTCTTGGACTGTATCATCTACAAATAATTAAAATACATTTTATTAATTTATTTTTAGATCATTTGTGTGGGAAAAAAGTGGATTGTATACTAGAATGTGACAATGAATGCTTTCAGAATATTTTAAAAAGTCACCCGTACCACCTCTTTGGTTTGTGTATTTAAAAAGGATACATGTGCTTTAGCTCCCATATGTAGCTACAGGAACTTACTGAGGTTTTTTCAGTACTAAAAATACAGAAGCAAAATTATCTTTGCTCATCAAATGTGTTATCAGGAAAACAATATGTTTAAAGACAATTATATGCTTATAGTTTGAAAGTTCTTATACATGTTGATGATTTTCTTGCATGTTATCTGCAGTCAGCTATGACTGCTGCATCACAGCAGGTGAGGATCTGAACTAAATTTGGCTAGATCCTGTCAGCACTGTGTTTGCAACTTTCTTGTGAAATTATCAGCTATACTCACAACAATAGATTCAGTTACAGGACTGATTTTTATGAGGTTTTCTAAATACATGTATCCATCTACTCTCAAAAAAAAAAAAAAATCATATTTTGTGTGGGCTTGTGGGCAGTGTGGGAGGATACTATAGGGGAAATCAGGCAGGGTCAATAAGGCCTGGTAGTTCCCTCAGCAAGCCCTTTCCCCATGAATTACCTTTTCAGGTGACAGCATATAGACACAGCATTTTTTCAGAGCTTTGTAGCACCAAATAAAAGGATTACTATGACTTACTTATATTGAAAAGCCAAAGAATAACTGTTGTTCTTATAAAAAATCTTAAAAAAACTTATTGTATAAACATCACTTTACATCTGAGAGTAGATTGCCACAATACCCTTGATGCTGTTCTGTTATGATTAGCACCCATGTGTGAAAAGGGAATGGTTTGCTTCAAAGATCATAGAATATATCTGCTATAGGCCTATTCAAAAATTGAAACACAACTGTTGGTTACAAATAGAATGTATACAAACTGCTATATTTGGTAACATTACTAAATTGAAAGAAATAACGTATTTCATGTAAGTTTATTATCCAAAATTTTTCATGGATGCCCTGCAAAGGACTGAAGTGTTATTGGTGCTGAATTTTATTACAAAGTCTTTAAATTGTTGTCAACAACAGACAAATAATTAACTGTCTGTCTCTGATCTCGGCACAAGGCAGGAATTAAAATGTGTATATATCATAATACGTAAAAAATATGCATTGAAGTTTGAAAGCTGGTAGAAGAAAAGGTTTCTGCCTAAAAACTAATGATAGACATAGAAGTACATGGAATCTCACAGAGAAGTACACACAATTACATGCCCCAAGGTTGAGGCACCAGATGTGAGTTCTATAATTTGTGAGGAAAGATGTTTAATGTGACCACTGCACAGAGAGTGTAAAGTAATACTTGAACTAATCAATTGTAGTTTACATAGGAGTCTATGAAGTGATAACACTAAGAGATATACTTTGTTGAAAAATATTTATTCCACTCTGGTGGTCTGAAATAAATAAATTTTATACATAACACCCTGTGCTCCTGGGGTTCATACCATACAGACCTCCAAGACAACAGGAGAGCACAGAGCTGATTTTTCTATAATATTTTTTCATAATGCTTTTCTTAACTGTAGGGAAACATATTTTCAGTTAGCCAAGAACCAAATGTTACTAGAATTGTGAGATAAACTATAACAGGAGAGCTACCAAGGAGCCCATTCCCTGTAATCCTAGTCTCAGAAGGAGACAAGGAATAAACAAATTTTAAGAAGTAAAAAATCAGTATTTTAAGTATGAGATCAATATTTTGGGAAAAATTAAGAAAAAACCAGTCAACAATTTGACTACATTCACTTCTCCAACTTAGGTACATCTGTCTTTTGTTAGTCACTCTCCTCTGCTGCTACATTGTATTTTAGGCCTTTGTAATCCAAGTGAAAGGAGGCAAATTATTTCACTAGCTGTCTTCTAAAGAGACTAGGTAAAAAAATATTAGTCTGCTGCCAAGAAAGAACTTTGTTCCCGACATCTTACTGAAAGCCTAACTAACAGGCTCTATAATGGAAGCCTACAGAGTATTTCAATTACAGTATTAAAATGTTTCAGTCATTGTGCAGAGGAGGAATACATTTATGCATGACACCAGAAGTTCAAGTTGTTATCGTGTAGAGAACCTTTTAATGAGCTTATTATTTCTTCACATAGCTGCAGAATACAGAATTTTTAAATTAATCTGAACAATGTTTTCAAAACTGGAAGCTACATTTCAAAAGTCTTTTGGTAGTCAGTATGCACAAACATATTTTAGAAATAAAATATTTAGAAATGCCACTAGGCATCTAGTGTCAAATGTACACAGGGACAAACTGAGGTTTGGAGGCTACTTCTAAGGATTTCTAACTATATTCCTTCACTATACAATTTTACATGTAAATATGGACATTGGGAGCTAAAGAATCTTGGGAATTAGAAAAAAAACCCAGTGGTTTAACTTCCAGTGATGCAGGAATCAATGAAGTTTAACTTCCAGGAATTCAATGAAGTTTGGCTTCAGAATTCATGGATTGGAGAGAAAACGATACTGAATTTTGATGTTCTTTAAGGATTCTTCTTCCTATTACTTGTCACTGCCTTTAGTATCCTGTCTAAATGACTCCCGTTCCTGTCTTCAATGCCTTCAGTTTATCTACCTTCTCTGGTTCTTCCTTTCAGTGCCTCCAATTCTGCTCAGTTAGTCCAATGAAATTCCAGTATCTCTACCTTCTCCTTACATCCTGCACGGTTAGAAAAGCAACAAACACACTCAAGTGCACAAAGCTCCATGTATGTGGACTAGCAGAAGCTAGGTACCAAGCAAAATACCATCAACTAGACTCTCTCCATTTTCTTTTTTAACACAGCAGATATGATGAGGTTTGTATTCTTGACCAGTCATTGCAGTTTACAAAATGTGTAGCAAAAGGAGACCACTTCATCTCTGAAAAAAAGCAGTGGACATTGACCAGTTGGTGTAAAAGATGTTAGAGAGAAAATGCAACTGTATAACCTCAGTTTTCTTTGGAAACAAGGCAAGAATAGGAATGCCATCATCTAGTACTATTGGTTAGGAACCTGTAACTTCATAGCATAACAGTCCCATCATTGGAGATAGAACAGAAAATCATGCTAAGGTACTGACAGATTCCAAGATGAATGCTTATATTTAAGAAGTTTCATTCTGTGGCCTGTGAGTCTGATAAATTCTGGTAGTCGTTTGAGGAACAGATGAGATTCAGAAATGCTGACTACATATGTCCGCTTTTTAGTCAACAAATGGTCTATTTGGCTCTTGATCATCTTTCCATGTAATTTCCTTCCATCTTCTTCCATATTGTTGCTTTCCAATAGCTTTTCTATTCCCTCAGTTTCTTTCCCATTACAATCTTTTTTCCTCTTTCTATTTCAGTTTAATAATCTAGGTTGCTTTTTTTTCAGTCCTTCTTATCAATCTTTCCATCCTGATCTTCCTCTAATTTCTTTTAACAATCAATACAGTCTATCCTCAATGCCTCTTAGTCTCTTGTATGGGCTTCAGCTCATTATTCATGTTCCCACTTTCTTACTTCCTCGTTATAGTTAGTTTTCCTAGCTAGTCTCAAATCCCTGCTCTGCTCACTGAAATATATCTCTCTTTACTCTTTCCTTCACATCTTTAAGCAACCACATTCCTTACAATTCAGATCTTTTCTCCCAGTCTGCAAACAACTTAAAGAAGACCTTTTAATGGGATAGGATTTTTTTTTTTACCTTGAAAAGCGTATGGGACTTTTGTTACTGCTTGTAGAAATTGTCAAAGTAATCTGAAAAACTTTATGAGTTAATGCAACCTCCTAAGTTTTTCAGCAAAGAAATGTAGCATATGTCGCACTGAGAGCTCACACACTGAGGCAAACAGAAAACCTAGACATCCTCCCCCATCAACTTAATTCCCATAGTCTGCTCTCTTTCTAACATAACAGTGTGCCTCCCTTCCTGCTAAATAGCCGTGGTCCCATGCCACTGGAGATATTTACAATAAGGCGAATGTATTACAGTAAAACTGACTTATTGTCAGCAGTGAAAGATCTTATAGAGGTCAAAGAATGCCATTAACATTGAACTTATGCATCTGATGGTTTCAGTGCTCCCCAACTCAATTCCATTTTATAGAAAGGAACTAAATTTCACACAGAAATTATTTATAAAGTAACATAGTGCAAAGTCTCAGACGCAAAATTGATGCAGCATAATAAAGTGGATTTTATGGGCTGGAAAAATGTACTTGGTGTCATATAAAACTTAAAATCAGACAATCTTACAACTTTTATAAGACCAGTTGTCAGGAATACTTTTTAATACATTGCTATCCAAGTAAAATACTTGGATATGCAGCATAAGATTCATCAGCCTGCTAACCTTAATCATTTAACATAATCGTGGGCTGCTGGACAGCCTAGAGAGGAACAATACTGTGCTGATTACAGTCAGGCCATTTATTAAAGTGTGCATGGGGCTCCATAACACTCTTCCAATAAAACACTTTAATAGAAATCAAATGTGTAAATTATTATCCTGCCCACAACTTCTTCCCCAGAGGTCTTGTACATGCAACAGTCATGCTCCATTAACAATGAATTTAGTAAGTATATGTGATTGTCAGGCAATCATAAGATTCCCAGAATTTGTGAGAAACAATCTCTTCCTACAAGGATTATACAAACACAGGAAAGTGAATGGCTTGTCTCTCTGTGTATTCTGAGATTGAGTAAAAAGTAACTCAAAATGTGCATCAAAGCAGTTCTGTAATTTCTCTTCTTCTCACACTGAAGTGTACAAAACCAATAATAAAAGATCCATTCTACCTGTAAAGAAAAGTAATGAAAGTAATGAAAGAAAAGTTATTTTGAAATCCAGTTATTGTGGGCACTGAGGTGGTAAGATGTTTTGGTGCTAGTTTTTTGTTGCCAAGGAAACTGTTCTGACCATTTCCTTGTTAGCTAAAATTTTCTTCTGTGGCCAATTTACGCTATAAGGAATCTCATGTCTTCAGTTTCACTGGAGACAGATCAGGCATCCCCAGAAATTCCACCTTCTTACTGGGTCCCAGATGGGATTAAGTGGGATAAAAATGTCTAGATGTTCAGTCACTCTGGTATTGTGGACTACATTTTTGGACATAGATTTTAGATGTCAAAATCCTTTTACAGATACAGCCTTTGACGTATTGTTATAAGTGATTGAAATCAACCACAGCTGACAATCCAACAGCTAAATAAATTGTGGTCCTAATCTAAAATGACCAGACTGAACAACTAGGAAGCTTTCCTGCAGATTTCTGTGGATAGAGCCTTCTGAAGGGTTCTGTTGTTTGTCCCAAATGCTTTTAATCATTCATTACCAAATGAAAGCTGGTAGTAAATGTTTCTTTATCTCTTCAGTAGGTCTTTAAAGTTCAAATTATTTTGCATTGTAGTCATTGCATTTCACTGTATTCGTCACATGACAAGTTAAAATTGATAAACAATCTGCCTAGTTTCTTTCAAACAGTGACTAATACTGCTTTTATATACATTTGTCTAAGAAACACTGCACTAATATACACAATATTCATGAAATATTGAAAAGCATCTTTTTGAGAGAAAATAAGTCAGTATTAGGTTTTCACAGTCTTCCATAGTTGTGAAGCATTTCTTTCCACTCCCCACTCTTTAAATGTGTTAATGCCCTTCACAATGCTATGGATTAATGTATGTCTTATTGTCCTAGAAATTTAGATGGTATGTATTAAAGCTGTTCAGTAAGTTTTTGATTACTTTTTTCTGCTTTGTTTATTCTGCATTTAGGCATAAGCAATTATTTTCAAAAAAAATTTTCTGATTTTAGATGCATGCATTTCTTTGGTACCAGCTGAAGAGATTTTCACTGGGCATGAATCCAGTCATTGGAGATGATTCAATTTATGTCTAGAAACCAAAACAATCACAGCCAGATTCAAATTCTGGAAAAATCCTGGGTTATTCAGAAATTTCCAACTCATGCAGGGTTATCGCAGCTGTGATAGACATGAACATTTGACCAGAAACCATGAGACTGAAAGGTGAATAACGAAATACTTGGTGTTCAAGGCCAGATTGGGTGGGGCTCTGAGCAACCTGGTCTAATTGTAAGTGCTCTGACCACAGCGGGGGGTTTGGAACTAGGTGATCCTAAAGGTCCCCTTCCAACCCAAACCATTCTATGATTCTATGTCACTTCCAAAATGAAAATGCTTAGAAAGAATTTACTTTTTGTCTTTCCGACTCTCATTATTGATGTTTAGAAAGAATCTTTAATAAACCACACATTCTTGATACATTGTACAAGTTTGGCTAAGGTATCACTTCTGTGATTGTCTATGTGATTAGAGTATGTCTATGTAGGAAATACCACCCTAAATATAATCATTTTAAAGGTCAAAATAGTAATTATTTTTAAATGTCCAGGTACAATACAAGTGGCTAAAAGAAAAGCAATAGCAGTCATGGTACAACTAAAACAGATGTCTTTTTGTAGACTTTTAAACATGGTAGCTAGCAAGTAGTTTTGCTGCTTTTTTTCCCCTTTTTTTTACTTGACACAAAATACAACAGCAATTATAATGGATTCTTAATGTAATGTCTTGAAAGTGAAAATAAGAGAAGCTGTACTCCTGCAATACCTTTGGACATTCACTGGAGCTGCCAATAATATCAAAACACTTCTTACCCTAGTTTTATCCTTTTGGAAAACATAGGAGCAGGGCAGCTAGGGCGAGCTGCAAGAAGTTCCAGCCCTGGGCATCGGACAGCTCCCTGGGAAGTGGACCCAGCTTGGGAGAGCAGTGGTCAGGCAGGGCAGGGCTGTGGGGAGCAGGGGACTCGCCCTGCTGCAGTTCCAGTAATGCCACTGATGGACCTGGAGGGGGGCAGAAGGGGAAGAAGGTCTCAGTGATACCCTCAGGGCCCTGGTAGCAAGTAGCGAAAGACAGAGATGGTCACATGCACCCAAATTTACTGGTAATGCTCAGCATCTCTCACCTACTCTGCAATGAAAGGTTCCCTGAATTACCTGAAGCTACTGATGACTTCTCATCTTTGCACGTTTTTGTGCTCTTTTATCATGTCTCTCACTACAGTCTAGTGAGAGATGCTGGATTTATTACTCTCAGTGAGAGCTGGGTTTACTAACCACCTTTCTTTTAATAGTATTATAAGTAATTTTTCTTTTATTCTATTTGGGATTCCTACTTATGTATACCTTCCTAGAACTTACCAAAAATGGTTTTCAGTGAGCAAAAGTGAGAATTTCCTCTTTTAGTCACTCCTAATACTGAAATTGTGGGTTTTGTTGTTTATTGTCCCTATAATACCTAAGAAACTGACTTGCCACATATTTGTTAGTCATGAATTAATCTCATTTCTTTGCTAGCTATTTAAGAAGTTTTGACTGAAAGAGATTCTAAACTTTTGGTAGCAAAGCTTAGGTAATTTTTCATTACTGAGTTTGTGTGTATATTAAAAGAGTGGATATCATAATCTAACTACAGGTGGTAGTTGGCAAAAATGCAGAGTTATAAATTAGATTGTATTTTGTGTTTTGTATTTCAGATTAAACTTGTTGGGGAAATCTGTGTTCATAGATTAAGATTTTTTGAATAAACAGTTATGAATCATTGGCTCTGACACCAAGTTTAATAGAGCTGAACTGGCATCAACAACCATGACCTACACTGCTTTTCAAAATAAATTTTAGTCTTCCAGTAGATCCTTGCTTAGAGTTTCTCTAAGTTTCCTCCAATGTCTAGATTAATTAGTCAATATGTGATAGTCTGAATCCCATGTAAGCCTCAAAACTGGGTCAAAAGTAAGCTGGCTCAGGCACAGATCTATGTTGAGCTGCAATAGCTCCACTTCTAGTCACACTCCAGCTAATCAGCCGAGAGATAGCACAGGTATCTCACACAGAAGTCAGCCATGCAAGCTGACTGTCAAATGAGTTGGCTTGCATCAGTGGAGTAATAACTGCTATAACCATACAACAAGATCAAGTTCAGCTAAGTTTCCATTTTCAGAGTTGTAAAAGAGTTCAAAATAATTCTGTTGTCCTTCTGTTCAACTTTGGTTGAAATATAAGTTTAGTTCAATCCGTTACTTCAGAGCAATGTGCTTAACATTCCCACAATGAATTTAGGTAGCATGACCCAGGGGTTGGGGGAGGTGAACACACACACACACATAGACACAGCTCCCTGTTCCCTGATAGCTCAAGTATTCTGATTGAGGCTGGCTTTAAGCTCTTCTGCTGGATTTCTTCCCACCATAAATACTGTTTCTCTGTTCAGATTGAATACATCTGATTTAGTGTCATTTTTAATAAAATATTCCCACTTTGCTGTTCAAGCGTGTGAATCTTGCAGAACTCTTAACAGGTTGTCTACTCTCTTTAAGACTTTTCAGCCTGCCTCAGTACTAAAGAGAAAATATAAACTTACCTACTGGAGTTGCTATGACATTGGTTCAATTTTTCATCTCATGGTTTTATTATATCCTCTGTAATTTCTCAACAACAAAAGTTAGAATTCTGACTTCTAAGGTGTTAGATAGATTATTTTGGGTTACTGATATATTTAAAACTCTATCCTAACGTATATAATCCAGTTTAAGTAACTTTGTTTTAAAAATCTGTTATTTATAAACCATCAAAGGGCTGTTTCTCAGGAAATATTTTTTTATATGATGTCTTAGTACGCCAAATTCAAATAATGCATGCGTGGTTTCTTTTCAACTTAGTGATTCAACAATGAATGTTTTTCTATTAAGTTTGTTGCATATATTCTTACATGTTTTAAGTGAAAGAATGATAGAATCATTTAGGTTGGAAAAGACCCTTAGGATCATACAGTCCGATTATTAACCCAGCATTGCCAAGTCCACCACGAAACCATGTTCCTAAGCACCATGTCCACATGTCTTTTAAACACCTCTTCAAAAAGGGTAGGAATTAGGAATTAGGGTTCTAGAGTTTGATATCCATCTATGATGTAACAACTGGTTTGGTAAGTGAGGGGAGAGCAGTGGATATTGTCTACCTTGACTTCTGTTAAGGCTTTTGACACTGTGTCCTATAAAATCATAGAAACATAGAATTGTTTGAAATGGTTTGAAACTAGGTAATCTTTAAGGTCCCTTCCAACCCCCATGTTGTGGTCAGGGACATCTTCCACTAGATCAGGTTGATCAGATGCCCAGAGGGAAGTTGATGAAGTATGGACTGGATGAGCAGACAGTGAGGACTGAAAACCGGCTTAAGGGCTTAGCTCAGAGGGTGGTGATCAGTGGTAGGAAGTGCAGTTGGAGCCAGTAACTAGCAGTGTCTCACTGGGGTCAATACAGTCCTATACTACTCACCTTCTTCATTTATGGTCTGAATGATCTGGCAGTGTACCCTCAGCAAGTTTGCAGATGATGGCTAAAACACCATCAATGCTAGCACCAGGGTGATCTCAAAAGGCTGGAGAAATGGGCTGATAGGAACCTTATGCAGGTTAACATAGAGAAGTGCAAAGTCCTGAACCTGGGGAGAAACAATCCAGTGCACCAGAACATGCTGAGAGCTGATCATCTGGCTGCATAAGGAGAACAGCTGGCAACAGATTAAGGAAGGTTCCCTCTACTCCACCCTGGGGAGGCCACAACTGGAGTATCATGCCCAGTTCTGGGCTTCCTCATACAAGAGAGACATGGACATACTGGAGACAGTCCAGTGGAAGATCTCTAAGAGAGAGCTGAGATTCTTCAGCCTGGAGAAGAGAAGGCTCAGGGGGAATCTCAGCAATGCATAAACATACCTGAAGGGAGCTAGTATCTTTTCAAGAGTGTCCAGTCACAGGACAAGGGGCAACAGGCACAGACTGGAACACAGATCTGGTCTGCATATTGGAAAGCAGAGGGTGCCTGCGTATTGGCACAGATTGACCATAGAGGTTGTGGAATCTCCATTCTTGGAGACATTCAAAAGCTGCTCTGGGAAACCTGGTCTAGGTGGTCCTCCTTGAGCAGGAGGTTTGGACCAAGTGACTTCCAGAGGCCCCTTCCAACCTCAGCTGTTCTGTGATTCACTAAGCCAGATATATGGCATTTCCAGTAGACTATAAGAGGAGCTGTTTGTGGTTCACTGAATCATGTTAATTTTTATGAACCCTATTCAATTTTGATGAACTGGAATTTTCCAGACAGATTTGTTGATGAGCTAAGATTTGAGGAAGTCTTAACATCACTGATGCCATGAAAATTGTTTCTTTGGCTATTCTAAATATACAGTGTGAACTGCTGGCAACGTGGAGGTTTGCAAGCCACGGATACAGATATAAGATAGAGACAAAATGAGTAAGTTGTACTAAACCCGTCAAATATCTTCTAGGAAACCCTAACACAAGCAAAGTTTTATCAGAAACAACTAGTATCCACTGATTAAAAAAAAAGGTCAGTATTTCACAGACTCCTTTAATTTCATATAATGAAAACACAGCATAATCCCAGCACTGTATTTCCTGCTGAGTGCCTTTCAAGAACTGGAAACCTTTCCTCCGTACTTTTTATCTTCAGAAATAACCTCCCCGATTTAGACATATGTTACTACTAAAGTAATCACATCTTGTTCCACATCTCTTCTATAAATCTATGGAAAACATCTCAAATTTTTGAGTATATCAAAACAACAAGTTTTCTTCTGTCTTGGAAAATGAGAGCACAGTAACATTCTCTGGATAACATGTAACCAAGTGAAGCAACAGCTGGATGAAGGGCAAGCTATGGCTTTCTGTTGAAGGGAAAGAATTTAAATCAGAATTTGTAAAATATAGTGCAGTATTGGACAGGCTCATAGGAACAAGAGAAAGCCAAATAAAAGCCAAAAAAATTAAATTTTCACATATTTCTGGAAGACAATATCCCAATTTTACAACCTTCCCATAAGAAATTATTTCCTCCAATCCAAGATGACCCACATGCATATGGTTCAGTGCTAGAGAAAGCCTGCCAAATGTTACTCCAAATGAAAAAAATGGGGAATACAATTCTTGCTACAACTGCAGATTGCAGAAACAGAAAAAGAATCTTAGCATCAGCCAGGAACAAAGAACCATAACACTGGAAGAAAACAATATTCCGTAATTTTTCAAAATTTTTATCCAGTCATCCTGTGCTGCAAAAAAGATTACAGCAAAAAAATGAGAGCCTTCCAAATGTAGATAATTGCCATTGCATGTTCTGTCCTACAAAATGTACTGTAAAATATAGTATAACTGACATTTTGAGGCAGATTGAAAACGTAGCAAATAGTTTTAGCTATGTTAAAAGAGGAAAATAGTTCCTAAGTTTCAAAGAAATTAGACATCCAAAGTAAAAACTGATTTTCATGTAATTTCTTACAAACTTTGCATTTCCTGTACATAGGATTTTTTTTTTTTTCTGGCTGCACAGCTTGACTACCTAGTCAATAGTTTGAGACATTAAAATAAACACATTTCTAAGGTTTTGATATGGTAGCAGAATTACTCAATTGCATAGGAACATGTAAGTCAGAAGGAAGCAAAATAGACTAACAAATGTTATACTGGAATAGATCTAATTTTGATTGGTAGCTCAGTCACTTCACAGTTCTGCTCATTTAGAACTAATAAATCATAATAATATTCTCCCATCTTTTCTTTAGTTTGTGAGACTACAGATGTGGAAAACAGAACAGGTAGGAATAGAAGCTGGTGTAGATGTAAAGGGCATACAGAAACACAGAAATATATTATCATGAATATGGCATACCCCTCCCAGTTTAAACAAGCTATAGCAATGCTTTCTGAACTCAGTAGAAGTGAGAATTATCCATTCCTTATGCGGGACTCACTCTGATGAAAGCAACTTAATTAATTTAGAGTAAGAAACCTTCTCTCCAGAGCAGGATATGTAATAGAAAAAGCTATGTGATGTATATGTAATAGAAAGCTGGTAGAGCCAGTGGGTGTCAGGGTAGGAAAGGTACATGAAAAGCTGTGTACATGTATTTATTTATATTGATAATTTATATATTTTGATGGTTAACGATACAGGAATCAGGTGGATGCCTAGAAACATCAAACCTTAGCTTGTTTGAAAACCAGATTTTTTTCTGTTAATAGGAATTTAAAACTATGAAGCAATAAATATTTTATTTATGGTGAAAGAGAGGCTTCTCCTGATAATTCGCTGAAGTCACAGCTCTTTTAACTGTATCTTTGATGATTTCCCAAGTTTTCTTAAATCTGATATAAACTATAAAACCTCTTTTTTTTTTTTTTTTGTCAGTGGACTAATTTGTCAAAATAACTTAATTTTTTATTGATAAATACTTTCTTTCCTTTGACATCTTGTCAACTTTTAGAAGGATAAATTGCAACTAGTTTACTTTCTCTGGAGAATACTTTATGAAAATACTGAGATTTGAGTCTGCGTCTAGGACAGACATTCTAATTTTTATTTAGAGACAATAAACTTAGATTTAATACAGTATGATAGTTTCTGGGCAACTGAGAAAGATCATAACAATCTTAAATTGCCATTCTAAGTTATCTGAAGCAGCACTGTATTTACCTTACTCATTGGCACAAGCTGTGTTATTTTGTCCTTTGGCCATTCTATTTGAACTGTCAAAACCAGATATATCTATTTTCTTTATGACCACCATACAATGCAACCTTGCAGTAATAGAAATTCATTCCCTCCAGTGGCCAAGCTATCTGATTCATCATTTGTTGAATGAAGTTGTACTTCTGGATTAGGTAATTTTGGATCTCCATGTAAGGCAAAGGAGTGGCTCACAAGAAAGTTGTCATATAAGCAATGACCCAGCAAAGTATTTGTACTGTAATAAACTTTAACCATATTGGTAACTTTAAGAATTCCACTGAGAAAATTTCAGCATTTGAATATAAGGGCCACCTGAACAGCTGCCATAAATCCAAGTGTTTTCATAAACTAGTAAAATTTTATGCTGTTGCATAGAAAAATGCAACTTTTCATAATAAATACAGCTTTTCATAATAAATAGAATATATTAATAATTAATTTTTATTATTATTGTTTCATAGTAAATGAAGAAATTTAATTTTTATTACTTCCACACATACTTTTTAACTGAAGGTAAGTGATTCATGCCCTAGCATAAGCAGTTTGCAACTGTATTTTTTTGTTCTGAAAACTGCGACACAATTTCATAAAAGCAGTAATGTACTGTAGTTCATTCTATGGTGTCATTATAAAACAAAAATCAGGAAATGTTCTTTCTGTATCTTTGGGTAAAAAAGCAAATGTGACAACAAACATAGAGCAAACAAATATGAGAATTAAACCAAGAAAGATGGTCAATAATGAAAAAGACATTTAATTTCAGTAGAGTATTTATCCAATATCTGTTTCATATTTGTTAGCAGTTTGTCCCTTTTAATAAATATTCATATTCTAAACATTCTCAAAAAGAGGTTACTGGGGTTTGATACAAATCTAAAAAATAACACCCAAAACAGGAAGTGACCTAAGAGTCAATTTCATGCTAGCTAAAATGGATTTTTTTGCAATTTGTATTTATTCCTGGAGTCACAAAAAAATTGTTCTAAAAACCCCTATGTGTGCATATTTACAAACACCCATCATTCAGTGTTGTTTCATTCTAATCTGCCCCAAGGCATCTATTAACAAGAACGTGGGTTACGCTTGCTTTCTGGGGTGGGTCGTAACAGTGATAAACCTTATGTATGTGATAATTTGGGGAGTTTAAGTCTTATTAGGAACCCTTTCAGTCTATTAGCTTGAATAGGCACAGTAAAACAGTAGTTCCTTAAGGAGTTGCAAAAGTGGACTAAAGTGATTTAAGGTGTAGTGACATGAGCTTTAACACTTATTTTCTTTCTGACACAGCCATAGTGTCACTTGACATGGGACAAAGAAAGGAAAAAACCTGCTGACAGTCTGTTTGTCATAACAAATTGTCGCATTTTGTATTGTGTTTACCTCTGTGACCTCAAACCACTTCATCTGTTGTCTTCAATGGGCACACTGCAACCACCTACCTACCAGTATTTGGGGGTTTTCAGACAACATTGTGTTTTAGAGGGAGAGTGCCTAAAACATAAATGGAGTTATTCCTCTCTGATGTGATCATTGCTACTTTGTGAGACTACTTTGGGGTTATTTAATTAAATAGAACAGAATAGAAATAGAAATATAGAAATAGAAATACAATAGAATATTTCTTTTGGAAGGGACCTACAATGATCATCTTGTTCAACAGCCTGACAATTTCAGGGCTGACCAGAATTTAAAACATCGTGTTAAGGGCATTGTCCAGATGCCTCTGGTAGGTTCTTGTCTCCTTAACTTTCAGCTTTTGAAACCTCAACTCTTAGAAACTGCAAGTTCAAATAATTTAATAATTTGGAATCCTCAAGCTTTTAACTGAGGATCTTACTTTTTGTTTTATAATTTTAATATAAATCTAAATGCATGTCTCAACAAATAAGTTTAATTAATTATGAGTTACCCACTAAAGCTAAATAAGAAAATTTCCTATGTATTTCAGTGACAGCAATAATAAGCTTAGCTTTTTATTGTTCTTGGGTTTTTCACAAGTTGGATTCAAGTAGAGTTTAAACCATGACAGATGTTTTGAAATAAACTGCAGGAGCTATGAGCAATATAATTAGAACTTTTAATTTTGTATTTCTAAGGTGTTTCTCATTAGAATACATATTCTTCTAATTTTCAGAAATTAACTTTTTAGTAGAGGAAAACTTGAATGCACTGTGCATAAGAAATTACCATCCTGACTATTTATGTCATGTGCACACGTAGTAAGCTGCTACAGGATGGAAAACTGCATGGAAAAATTTATATTACTTTGCCCTAATGATAGTGTGAAGGATCCAGATTTTATTAAAATATTTTAAATAGGTGTGTGACCTATGAAATTTTATATTTAATATCTTTATTTTTTTCCATATATATGTTTCATAAACACTCCTGTCATTTTTATGTTTTATAATGTATTTTTTATTATTACATAACATTCTAGATGCCCTGGGTAATTTCTTATCGCAAGCAGTTTCTCAGAATATCTACTAAAATGGATAAAGCGATATTTTCAATAATGTTTGTATGAGTAAGATCATAGGAATGTAAAATTAACCTTTTGTGCAAACTATATAAATAATTTGTTTACATTGGAGAAAATGTCCTTTTATTGTCATACTCTGTTGTAAACATGGGCCAACTTTTTTCTAAATAGGATTATCCTCCAAACTACTATTCAAAATGGACATGTCTGGGGTGTTTTATCGTGATTTTGGTCTGCAAGAAAGTGTGTAATCTAAAAGTTTGTCTCTGTGTTAATAGTTGATACTGTTTTTCTCATTTTCAACTGAGGCTATATTAGAGAAATAGGAAATCTATTTTAAAATTTTATCAAAATAATTATACTACAAGCTAAGCTTAAATTTTTCTGCTTTGGGAAAATAACCTGACTGCAAACTGCAGTTGGTTTTAGAATTCCCATGCCCCAGCTTATGCTGCTCGATCAGGCAGTCTTTTCTGACCATTAAAAGTCTGTATGATGTAGCTAAGTCCAGTAATTCATTCAAGTGTAATGAAAATAAGATATACATTATACACAAAATATACATAAAAATTATGTTTAATACTGGGCTTTGAAATTCATTCTGAGATGGAGAAAGCAGAAGAAGAGAATGGAGATCAAGTCTTTGTCTAATAGACTAGTGTGGCTCAAATTGCTTCAATAGTTTTTCACTGATTTATACCAGCTGAAGTGCTGGCTTGCTCACTGAGTTTTCAGAATCACATCTGGCTTATTGAAATAATTTTTTCTCACTATTCATCCAATCTTAGCTCTATTGTGTATACACTATTTTGAAATTTAGTGGAGTATTTTGAAATTTCTTAGTTTTCAGTTTAGATTTCACACCAAATAATTGCAAAACCCATCATGGCAAGGAAAACTGATAACAAATACTATAAAGTTGGGTCACCGTGGTGAAATGGACAATATGTCATAAGCATACATCTAAAACTAAAAGTGTCCTGTTTCAGGAACAACGTGCCAAAAGAATATATGTGGGCAATCTCCATAGAGATCACACAGTTTTTGTTATTTAGAATGCATATATGACATTCTTTAACGCCCCAGTGGTTATAGGTGATTAGAAAGCAGTTGTAATATCACAGAATGAAATTTATTCTTTTTACTCAAAGTTATATTAAAAAATCAGCTTCCGAATTCTCTGTGTGTGTATACATTTATATTTACATTGTATATTATTAACTGGATTTTTAGAAACCTGTGGGAGGTCTGCCATTACCTTGAGTGATGCCAGAATTTCACCCCAGTGTCAAAGATTTGTCAGAATGCCTTTAAATATATCTCTGTGCCAGAATGAAATGCCTTGGAGGATTTGATGTGTTTAAAAGATTCATGGAGTTTGTTCAAGAATGATTAAGTGACTATGCTAAATAAATACTATTCATTTGTGTTTGGCGAGGTAATCCCATTCATACCCTCAGGCTCACGACAGCAGAGCTAATAATACACAGAGCACTTAGACACACAGTGTAAGGGGATTTGAGGGTCATTGGCATCTATTTGAACATGGAAATATCAGTGCCCAGGCCAAATTGTTTCATTAACCTTCTCATTCCCTAATTCACAGATTAGTTACCATGTTGTTATCTTGCTTACTCCTTTCCTCTGACTAAAACCGTGATGTCAGTCCCACCACATTACTACAACAAGTTTTATTTTCATGTTCTAGATTGCTTTCATTGATGCTGGTAGAACCTTTTAAGTCACCTTCTTATTCAGATCTCTTGCAGAGTATCCTCTTTCTATTCAGTTTCTACTGCTGGGTATTGATTAAAAAATTGGAGAAATAACTGAACTAATAAATAGTGACATAATAGGTATGAGAAGTGATAGAGCAAAAGAAAATGAGGTAGAGGAAGAAAGGAGAAAAGAGTGCTGAGATGGTAGCAAATAGATTGCTGCAAGGATACATTTACAGAGATGTAGGGAAAAAGACCCATGGAAAAAGGAAAACAAGACTATGAAAGAAGGACCTAGAAGCTAGAGAATGTGAAGACAAGATCAGCTGAAAACACCTAGTAAAGACAAGCTCAAGTATAAGCAGATTATGTAGGACTGATCCAGTTTTGAAGATTAAACAAAAAAAGCGAGAGGAAAAGGAAACTGAACATTCCGGACAGAACAGCAGTTCTGAGATTCCACACATATCAACTTCTGGGCCACTGAACTTAAAATTTATATGTAGTGGAGACTAGCAAGTAAACAAAAAGTTTGTTGCTGTAAATTAATTCATTTGCTCACATAAAAGGGAAATTAAAAATTAAATATATTGTGAAGACTTTTGGTAAACTTTGAAATTATGGAGTGAAGACCAGTAAAAAAGGTGAGACAGTCAATCTAGTTAAAGGCAAATCAGTACACATTCAAAAAAAAAAAAAAAAAGAGAAGGGCTATCCACTCTGAGGGCAAAACATTGAAGCTATGAGAGTGAGAATTGTATGGAAACATCAGGTCACACCTCAGGAGCAATCCCAAAAACATAATCAAAAGTTAGAAAGCAAGTAAAAGGGAGCACATTCACTATATGCTCCAGTACAGGATCAGGGAATATTGATTAAATTGTCAGGAAGCAGGTGACTTTTTCACTTATCATTTGGAATGTCAAAATTTTGTGGAGGTTCAAAAAGCAAAGAGATGCATTAATGAAAGAATATGTATTAATTGAATAGGAAATCTGACATATTAGCTTTGCAGCAGTTCCAGTTGTGTGATGAGGTCTTTTAGTAGAGTCCTTCTGCAAGGACTGAAGTGTCATGGATTCTGCTTGGACACTGTGCTGAAGACCAATCAGTAGTTCTTTATTATATTTGCCTTATTTTTTTTCTTCTCTATCCTATCCAAATGACCACTCAGGACAGAAGGAATTCAAATGCCTCTCACCTCTGATATTTGAACTTTGTATCTTAAATATGAGACAAAAATGCAGTCACACAGAGGTAAGTTAAAATTAGATATGTATTATCAAAATACTCTAAGTTTTGCTTCACCCAGTAAGAAAGTTGGTAAAAAATTTATTTCAGCTAATGAGTTCTTGGCTAAGTTAGAGGCCAAGTTAAAGCTTTTTCAGCTCTTTATCTTTTACTGCTTTTCAGTTAAAGAATTTAGGTGGATAATCCTGTTTTTTTTCATTTTTATATACTTTGTCAGGCTCCCAACAGTTCACTCTCACAGTCTATATATGATAGAACAACCCACAAGAGAAATAGTCCTGTATCAAATTAGTGACTTTCACTCAAAATTGATTCACAGTGGTAAGAAATATTGTGTCATTCTCTAAATATTTCTGAAATAATACTCTTAAACTTCAGCCTGTTACTTCAGCTGCTTAAGACATTCAATTTAAGTAAAAAGTTTGTCTTTGTCCTCAGCGCAAGTGCAGCTTATTGGCATGAATCATCTCTAAAACAGTTTGGGAACATGTTAATATTTTTCTCCTAAGAAAATGTCATTTTGGCAAAAATAAAACCTTTTTGGAAGAACATTTTCATTGGAAAAGTATTTCTTAGATCCAGACGACAATTTCTAGCCAAATCTGTGGAAAAATAGATCCATCTCACACTTCATAATTGTCCATAAGACTCCATTGAGGTTGGTAAAACACTGGATTTCTGCATTGTAGTAAACACCACAAATACTGAGGAGTGATCCAAGCAATGTCAGATACATTCTTCATAGGTGTGATCTACCATATGGGTCTTCAGAAGGAACTATTAACAGCACTGCAAGTAATATGAGGTCTTCAGCATATAAATATAAAATGCAAATATACATTAACAGAATCTATAAATTATTACTTAACCAATACTTGTTGGAAAAGAAGTTCCCTCTGTTATTCACTTCACTGAGATCAGAATTTCAGCTTTCTGGAGGAAATAGCTAAATCAAACATGTAATGGAATTTGTGTTCAATATTTGGTAGAAAATGTAGCTGCTTTCTTTCCTCTAAACATTGGGTTCTTTAGTAAAACTATCTTTGATTTACCATAGTTTGCTCTTGTAAAGTAATTTACTCAAAAATTAATTGTCTGAGAGCAGTGCTTTCTACATAAGGAAGAATGGTAAAAGAGGAAATTAAACTACATCTTTCATCAATCTGTACAATAGCTTATAACCACAAGAATACTCTGAAATGTATTTATTTTTAACAAAATAAAAGTTTTGTTTTTCAACAGCTCAAAGTTTCCATCAAGCAAAAATACTTTAGGAAATAATTTTGCTGTTGTCAAAATCTATTTTCCATCAACAATCAATGTTGAGAAAAATATTTAATTAATCTGTTTGTAAAAATAATATTAGAATAACCTGACATTTTAATACTAGAAGAACCTAATTTTTTTTCCCAATAGTTAATTCAGGCCTTTGTCTTTGAAAAGTTTGCTTTCAAGACATGAAAAATAATTCGGGTACTTGTATCAATACAGTGTTTCATGTCACAAGATTCAACAGGTTAATGTATTTCAACCAACTACTTGAACAGAAACAGTCTATGTATAGCAGTAGAGTAGCAGCTGCTCTTCTATATATTTTCTATCTTTTTCATCCTTTCTTTAATGAATCGCTGTCTGTAAACCTTCAGTTTTTAAAAATGTGTCCTAATGATTACTTATCCCAGTATGAGCACCTACATTCATAGTTACTGGGTTGCTTAGTTATCTTAATAACTTGCTATGCTAAAGAGAAGTGTTCAGTTTGGCCTTGATCCTGCTTCCTGATTCTTTTATTTTGCCTAATATCCTCATGATATGCAAAAAAATGATAAAAGGGGAATTTTCATATAGCCTTTAATGTTTGCCTCCTGCTTGAACTAGAATATTTCTACAAAACATAAAATAATCATTTATACTGAAAGTATTTATGCCAGTTAAAATAAAATACACAGCTGCCGTGGCAAAGAAACCTATTTTCATAGAACTTGGAATCTACAGGTCTTCTCAGTCAGAATATTAATTTCAGTGTTTCTGTTTAGCTTCACTGCTTCTGCTAGGAGACTTTTCAGTGAAGTACAAAGGATCAGTGATAAACTATAAAATCACCATTGGTTTCAACCTGTGCAAAGTGAGACAAAACTCAAACAGATCACTGATCAGCCTTTTAGTGACCAGGCAGCTGGGGTTTATTTTGTAAGCTTTATTCAATCAGTGCCAAACGTGGGATCAGTACAAATAATAATCCCTCCCACGTGAATGTTGCTTCCACTGGCATTCTCATCAAGGTCTGTGTTGAAACTTGTCCTTGGAGTATCTCTAGTTCAAACTACCAAATCATAATTTAGAAATATAGAATCATATAATTATCAGAATTGTAGATAACACTTGACAGTGTAAAAGAATGGATTGCTGATATTTTCCAAAGGGAAGCAGAAAAAGAATGTATAACTATGTGAACTGTTCCATATAAAATATACTGGAAAAAAAATTGTCGACATGGCAACCTTTTTCCATTGACAGGAAGGAAAGATGAGGATGAGAAACATATGCAGAAAAAGATACAAGACTTAGAGTAGGTACAACAGAAATGTAAAAATGGCCAGGATGTTTCACACAACTAATCAGGAAAGTTGCCAGGTTAATATTTCTTTCCCTATTTGTGCCTTAATGAAATCTCATTTGTTTTTGGGAGAAAATAGCTTTATAAAACAGTTTCACATCCAGACAGAAACAAAGCCAAGGGTGAATACAAAGCTTTAGACATAAAATACAGATGAAGGAAAGTTCTGTTTTAGAAATTCCAGCCAACATCCTTCTCGCCAACCTTCTCCCTTCAGTCTTGCTCTATGACTTTCATATTGTCTGGAAAGAAAAGTAACATTTTGTCTTTATTCTTTCTGTTCATACTGAGTCAGGGTTACCAAGCATCTGTTGCAGAAGTGGGGCACATTTCTAGAATTGAGAGATGTTTCTAACTTGTTAGAATTTCTGACGGTGTTGCCTTCAGTTAAGTTGTGAAATCTGTGACTTTATGCCTTTCCAGTCTCACTGAGTTTCACCTTGATGAAGTTTCACATAAACCTCAGTTGAAAATCTATTGTGTCATTTTAGGGCACTTACTAGTAAATAAGACCAGGCATTCTCACACTTGATACAAACATAACTAATAAATTGGAGAAATATATGGTAATTTAAGGCATATTCAGCATTAAAAATATCTATATTAAAATGAGAATAAATGTTTTCCCACTTGAGGAGCTGAGGTTATTTAATTACTCTCTGTTTTTTTGGAAAGAAATGAAAAGAAGTTACTTATAAGACTTTTGCCTCTACCTAACTACATAATGTGCAAAACAGGAAAGACTTGTCATTGAAGTTGTTAAAGCTGTTGTTGAAGCACTGGGCTGGGATTAAGCACATAGACTACTTATCCATAGCTCAGATGGCCTCTGATCAACACCCTAACTGTTCTGAATTCCATTCTAATTCTTCCTAGACTATATTTAAGTGTATACACTTGGCTTGCTAATTAATGGCTGCAGTGTTTGCATGGAATTTTAAAAGCCAAGTGTTGCATCTCAAAAATGCAATGTGTCTGTGTATGCAATCTGTAGATTCTGTCTTTTAAAAAAGGGGATTAATAATGATATCTACTTCAAAGGTATGTTGGAAGAGTGAATACAATAAAGATGAAGAAATGTCCAGACATTTACTATCATTGGATTCATACATAAACCTGACCTGTACAGGTTGTTTTAAAATAATTGCTGTAGTTGAATTAGCACTAGACATGTTCTAAAAATGAGCAAGTGCAAAGAACAGTTTAGGTTAAAGAGTTGGGTAGCTGTACCAAACAGACACAAGTCCCTTTCTTTTTTTTTTTTTAATTACTTAGATGGAGACTGAAAAAGGTCATATATGGACATAAAAAATTATTTATTTATCATTTCCTGACCTACTTCGTGAGGGGTGCCTGAAAGAGATCGATGGTGCTAGTGACAGGTTAATGTGAACAAAACTGCAGTGCTATTATTGTTAAAATAATAAGCAGCTGTAAGCTGCTGAACTCCTCCAGACTCTACTCGTTGGGGTTTTTTCTTACTGTTGAAAAGCTCAAGAAAAATGTCAGAAACCAAGAATTCATAATCCTGTGATCAAGAATTGCAAAGTGTAATGGTAGTGTTGGAACATGAATAAGACAGAAATAGAAGTTACATAAACAGAGCTGACCTCTTTTTATCAGCGCTTACTAGAACAAATACCATGCCTGAGAAAAGAACAGATAAAGTCAAAATATGACCAAAATAAAACTGCTATGCTTTAGTTAGAAGATACCTGGAGATAGACCTATGGTTGGATTTTCACTCAGGTTCCTCAAAAGTACTTTAGTGATAATGCAGACCACTTTAGGCACTTAAGTACCCATTTAGGCTACACTGATAGCACAGACTGCCACCTTTCTCCAAAGCCCAGTACATTCTCTCTGTATTTCAGTTTCTGTCTATGAATTTGTGTTCACATCAGTTCTCATTGCAGCCCGCTATTGTCTTAGCTGAAGTTCAGTCCCAAAGGAAGACTCCTAACCTAAGCTTAGTAGACTCAATTTTGAAGGCATGTTCTGACCACAAATATGAAAACAGATTAGAATAAAATTGTTCTAGGTATTGATCAACAATTTTTACTTTTAGCCATACTGCATGTGCGGGACACCTAGAAAGTTTTACAGTAAAAACACTTTCTGTAGGATAAGTGACGTCAGATGAAATTCCTTTGTCAAATTAGGCAAAGTATGGATTTGAAGCTATGTCCTGAGTATTTAATCTCATCCATTTGTTACACAAGAGCTCTATGTTTCTGCTTATTCCCTGCCTTGGGTTCCCCTTCTGCCTATATAAACAAGTAAAACTGTAATCTATCACCTTGCTTCCAGGGAAGGAGTATATGGTTTAGGACTGCATCATAGTTCTTGGTCAGTCCAAGAGACAATTTTTATGATCCTTCTTTATGCGTATAATTAGGTAAAATGTAGCTGTTATTGATTTCACTAGGTAATATTTGCATCAAAGTTAGTGGACAACTGTATAAGTATTTCAGAGCAACTTTAAATTAAAATAATCAGATTTGTATCTGTCTGCTTTTAGAAGCAAATATAATAGATCAAGATTAAAGATAGACATGGTGAATTAGTAAGGGAATGTGAGAGGAATGAGAAAGCAAGATGAGCATAGATATTGGATTCAAAGCCATCAGCTCATTCCTTATAGGACCAGAACTAAAATTAGAATTAGCTATGCTGTGTTTTGATGGATGCCTCTCTTGATGAATATTAAAAAGATAATGACCATGCTTTCAAAAATGACTAATTTTCAAATAATTTTGGTTAAAATACTATGGGAATGGTTTGGGTACCTAAACAGAGATGTCTGCTGCCACTGACACTATTCTTGTCCTTGTCTATAAGGGCATTCACCAGTTAGCCATAGCCTCCATATCAAATCTAGTCACCTTTTAGAGACCACACTCTTCCAAAGTTAATAACTCTATGTAGTGATGGGCACATTTTCCTTCAATTATCTCTGTGGTGTTTCCCTCTCCCTCCATATACCACTCCCTCAATCTGGACATATTTCTCTTTGATGCTCTCTCAACTGTAATAGTAGTTTAGTATTAATCTGGAAATTAGAAACATTGCTTTCTAGAAATTGCACATGTTGATAATTTGTTCTGTTTATAACTTCTACATTTCAATTTTTTAATTTTTTTTTTTCCTTATTCTCTGTCCAGTGTGTTCTATAATGAAGCCTTCATTCATAAATAGATATTTTGGTGTTAGATAGTAATAAATAACCAGGCTATGCACCCATAGTGCTGTCACATATATTATCTATTATAATAAAGTTATTCTTAAATACTGAAGAATAATTTGAATAATATGCATCTCCTGGAGCTGCTCTAAACTAGGATTCCAGGGAGAGCAGAGAATGGCACTTAACACCATTTGCCTGGCATCAAGCATAGTTTAAATCCACTGAAATCACACTTCCACAAAGTTCAATCTCTCGATGACCTTCTTTCTATCTAATGTCTTTCCTCTTCAGGTCACCCTCCTTCCTTCAGGAGGGGATGAGCTCCAACAAAACAAACAGCTTCTCAGAGCAGCTCACAGAGAAAACCACTTATAGTGACCTTTTCCGGACTTTACTAGTATTCACTGGAAATACAAAATATCTGGAGAGAAACTTGATGTGAGATTTTTCTCTGTTTAGGATAGAATTTTGGCTAGAAGAGCTCCCAAACTTTGTAAGGGAAGATCCTGTAACATTGCCCGAAGTACTGAAAAAAACTGGCTTTGCATTTACTACCCAGACAGAAAGAAAAAAATCATTAAAAAATGTCATGCTGAGTAAAAATTTGAAGTACTTCATATTTCTGTCATTAACTTTTATGTCATTTCTGGTATTGTCCTATTCTAACAACATGCAGAATACCTCCTAACACAGACTGAAGTTTAGTATGTCTGCATTTCCCAGCTGATAACCAAATTCCATACTGGTGTACTGGTAAGAGTCAGATATGGATGTGACAGGAAATTATTTAGATGTCCTTGAGAAGATCTTATTTTAGAAACAGCTGATGCTTTGGAAGGAGCATGGACATAGGCTAGACTATAGGAAAAGGCTCTTATTTTGTTTAAAATCACTAAATATTCAGATATTTAGACATGCTAAACAGAAGTGTTTTAAGACAGCAGTATCTACTCTAAAATAATTTTCTGAATTCTAATGCCCAGATCCCACAAGTGATTCCTGAAGTAAAATGAAAAAGCCATTTTTTAATGGAAAAATGCAAACCATGCATTTGCATTGCCTAATGGAGGACAGTGTGAAGGACAAATGAGGCACATGGAGTCTTATGTGTTACTGCATTTACAGTTCAAAGAAACATTTGAATTTTTTTCCTTTTTTTTTTTTTTTTTAAGGTACTGTTGGCTGTTGCATTAACATCAAGACACAGTTTCAGCCTTACTTACAATTTGTTATAGTGTTGGACACAAGCCTTGTTCCACCACATTTCATGTATTACATTGTTTCAGAGAGCATGGACATGTTTTGATATTCTGTGACAAGTTTCAATGATTCAGTAATATTTGCTAGAGATAAATACAAAATTAATTTTCAGTCCAGTTTTTATTACTAATCCACAAATAATGGAGATATGTTGGCTAATCCAAGCAGCTCTCGTTCAGATTCAGATACCTTTGGAAAAGGAATTCTTTTCCATTTTTAGCTTAGTATTATGTTCTCTAAACTGATTATTTTCCATGGAAAATATTCATCGATTAGCACAATGACTGAAAAACACACATAGCTGTTCTCTGATGTTCTCTTTAGTGAATGAGGGCAAAACAGCATTTTAGGTCAAACAAAACATGCTGACATCAAAATCTCTCTGCAAAAAATTTTACAGCAATACTTTTCATTAGTTGAGATTATCAGCTATTTACTTTGGGTTTTATCCACAAAATCTCTCCATTAGTATTTGAAGAAGCAAATTGGCTACTGCAAAATGCTGCCAAAGACTTCTTATTGCAGAAGTTGGTTTGAAATTAAAGGCAGGAAATGAGATAAAAAAACCTTTGAAACATGCCAAGTACTAACACAAGTTTTATTTGTGAAAGTTATACTTCAAACCCTCATGTAAAATGAAGAAAATGGAAGAAAAATTAAAACACAATTTTAAAAGATATAACTTCCAAATATAATTGTGATTTAATTTTCTCAACTAGAAATAGCATGAGTTCTTCCATGAGAAGTAGTCCAACAATAGTTACTTTGTTTAGACTTTTATTGGTCTTTTCAATAAAATAACAAATATCTTGTTAGAAAACGAAGTGTTTTAATATAATCTAGAAATATAATATATTTTAAAGAAAAATCTGTTTGAAGAGGCAATAGTTGTTTCTTTTTCTCATTCAACTTCTCTACTCCAAAGTTAAAAATGTATTAAATACAAGCAATGTTATTATCTGTCAAAAGAAATTCCCTTGTGTCTAAAAAACCCTAACTACAGCTAATTGCACGGGCTTTGTGCCACTGATAGATCTTGACTTCAACATTTTTATAAAGTGGACATTGAGCAAAATGACAGAAACCTCATCCTAATGATGTGCAAACTTGGTCAGACACAGAATTACAAGAACACTGATAGAGCTGAGCTAGAAGTCCTAGAAGGTTTTTTCTGTCTGTAATACTGGGGACCTCCTGCTGAGAGGTGAGATTTTTTTCTGGCTCCAAGAAAAGTAAGTGAGGTCTCTGGAAGCTAACCCGTTTTGTAAATTAAATACTATTATGAAATATCTGATCCTTTAACACTTTAATTCCTACTTTAGGATTTTTGTGTAGTTAATTTGGAGTATCTTTGTCTAAAATAATTACTGAAGCACACCAGAGCTTCCTTATTTCTGTCTTTTTCTCCTCATTTCATTCAGTACCCAGTAAATACAGTGTTAACTTAGAGATAATCCCCTTTGCACTGGATCTTTTATATCCAGTATTCAAAAATCACTTATATATATATTCTTTTGCTATAAAATGGCTTCACTCTGTTTTAGAAGCCCAGTATTTGTAACCTCTCCTTCTGTACACTCCTCTGAAAATTGAAAAACTTGTGGCATTTTGCACCCAAGGAAACTCCCATACATGTGGAAAGTGCCTTAGCAGTTTTGTTAACCACAATGAGCAAATAAAGGCAGGTGAAAACAAACCCAAAACTTAAAAAAGAGATAGGCAAATAGAAGATTATACTTTCTGAAGAGTCAGCTTTCACTTTCCCTAACTCCATGAGTTGTCTGTATGTATGTGAATAGTAGTATCCAATATAGAGTATATAGATTATTGCTGTAGACAGCTGTATATCTATAATTAATAGGCACATTTTGAAGTTTGACCATAATAATTTACAAGTAGATACTCATCATATTGTGCTAAATAACACTAAGCCTAAATTTATTATATTTCTTGCAGAAAAGCAACATGTAGTAAGTAATATTAAAATTGATAAGCAGCAAAAAATCCCCAATCTGATATCAAAATAAAATTAGCAAAAAAAAGTTGTAGTCCTTAATTTTTGTAATGTCAACTGATCTCAGTAAGGACCATGAACTACAGTACAGAAAGACACTCCAGCCTTTTTCCTGAGATAGCAGTAATGTAAACAGGCCCATATACAGCCTTGGGAAAAAAGTAAATGCCAACTTCCCACTGAATACCTGGCAAGAACTGCCAGCAACAGTGTCACTTAGCCTTTCAAAATGTACAGCTATGAAAACATCTCCAAGCCATCCCCAAAATATTGTAAACTTAAGGATTTTCAGTGATTACACATCTAGAATTAGACTCTCAATCTCCACTGGATACTAGTAGAAATTAAAATATGAATTGAATTGGGCTTTTGGATGAAAAAACCCACACTTTGGCATCAATTTTGGAAGGTATGTGTTTATACCCATTCATGTTTTCATACTGTATCAAAAACCAAAAAAGAACTCTGTACTTGCTTCTGTTTCAACAGCTACCTTAAGATGAGACATAATATTATGCTCAAACTCTTCTAATTTTTGCTTAAAGAGAATCTCTCTTCCCAGCATGTAGCAGGCATCTTGTTTCTAGAGAAAGATGATTTTTCAGACCATCTTGTCAAATCCAGTCTTTTCATGAGGCAGAATAAAGACCCATTCATTACTTTCAAGACTTTATAGTTCACTCTTGAAAACTTTAGAACAGTAGAATTGTCTGAATTTAGGGATTACTAATATATGGATTAAGCAATTTTGTCTTTCTTTTCCAGAAATGATAAGTATTATGCATTAAAATAAAATAAACATTATTTTACAATATTGACACCATTAAAAATTACTGTACTAAATGACAAATAACTGTACTATGTTAAAAATATCACAAGATATAAAATTCAATCTGGAGGTTCCTAGAAACTTTAAAATCACTACAGTCTTTAAAAATAAGTTTTATATGAAGTATTCTTTTCCGAGATGAATTAGGTATAGAATTATACCTAGCTTATATAGTCTTTCATATGAAAGAATACTTCTCTGTCTGATTAAATGCACCACTGTCATCTTGGAATGCCTAACACACAAGAAATTGTTCCTCATATCTAAGTTTTCTGATAGATGTGTCATAGAAGATTCATAATTTAGGGAAATTGGGATGTTGTCTTATATTAGCAACTTTGCTTTAGTGAAATGAGAGTTATGAGTGGTGTAAAATCTTTGGAACTATCATTTAGCTTTTTCTCATACTCTTCACATGTTTTGTTGTCATGTAATATTTACATAAATAACAAGGTAGTTTTAGCAGAATGTTCAAGATTCATCAGTACAGTTAATGGTTAAATTTAAGCAGTAATTTTAAGCACACACAGGAAAGATCTGGAGGGTTTTTTTGTAAAAATATATTGCTATGTTTGTCTTTTAGGGAAATACTTTTATCAAAAATTATGAGTGCAATTTCAGTTGCACATGAAGATACTTAGTTTACATATAATTTGTCACTTTATGTTAATTAAGATTTTATTCCAGTTTTAAAATTCTCTTTAGCATCAGATCACATACTCTAAGATAGCTAAAATGGAGCGTGTACTTGCTCCTGTTTTAACAGATACCATGGACTGGGTCATTATGTCATACTAGTCAGAGTTATTCTAATTTTTGCTTAAAGAAAATCAGTCTTCCCAGGAGGATTTTCTTAGGTGACAGACATCTTGTTGTTTATCTAGAGAAAGCTAATTCTTCAGGTCATTTTGCCAAATCCAGTCCTTTCATGAGACATAAGGAGACAAACTGTTAAATTTTATAAATAAACTTCTGGACTACTTCTAGCTTCTGAAAAAAAGCCAAAAGGCAATGCACTCAGACATTAAAATATTTTGAGAGAAAAAATAAGTAGATACAGGAAGTAATTAGAGTGTCTGATAAACTTCAATATCTGCAAAAATATCCAGCCTGTTCAGGTTGATATTTTCAAGAGTAGGTGATTAAAGAACTTGTCAGTCTTCAATACTAACAGCATTCAGTCAAGTCCCTTTTCTTTGTGTATTAAATATATTCAGCAAATTTGTTTACTGATCCCGACGTTTTATTTTATATGCATATAGATGTCATGTCAAGTATGAAGTGGACAACCCTTTGTAAGTAACATAAGAGAGAGATGATGAATCAACTCTCTGAACAGACTGAGGTTTCTAAACAGGCCAGTGGATAATTATGTGGGATATGCATCACATAATTAATGTGAAGCTCACAGATTTGGCACCCTAACAGTCACACTATCAAAAATACCCATTTTGCTTTCAGGAAAGTAATCATTAAGATACATTTTGTCCAGATTCAGAGTCTGATAAAATGTGCATTAATATTAACAAAATCTGTCAGTTGACTTAACTGATTGTCTATCAGGTTGCTAAGTTAGAGTTTGCATCTACAGTAGTGAAAGTCGGGTTTGAGGTGCAATCTCACCCTATAAAACATTCTATTTGCTTTGTTCATCACCATGTACATGACCTAATATAGCAGAAGCTGCTTGATTTCCTCCAAGAAAATTCTCCTTGTTGGAAAGTAGAAAATGACAGGTATACTGAAAAGGAATCACTGCAACACTGTGCGTTCTTACTCACTTAACACAATGGTTGGGTTTGCAGCAGTAACAAAACATTTTGGAGTTCCCCCCACTACAGAATGTTTTTTAGATGGAATGATGTAGTGATGTTAAACCAGGCCAGATAATGTTTCTAAGAAATAGTGATTCTTTCTCAGAATAAGAAGAGCTGATATTTTCAGCACTAAAATTTAAGAGAATAATTTTCAGGAAGTTCCTTATCTAGAAGTAATAATTTAGATTCTGCTTTCCCTTTTTTTAATTTGCGATTTGATTAACTGAGATTTGGATGACTTTGGTATAATTGAGAGTAGAGTTTGACCTAGCTGGTTTTTTTCTACATTGCTGAAATTTTGGCTAGTCTCTTATAAACAACAAGAAAAATCTAGGGAGTAATAATACAGATAGGAACACTGAAAGTTTCATAAATCATGCAACTTCAGTCTGTATTTTAAATTTGTTACTTCAGATACTGCTTCTCACTCAGATAAATTGTTCTCTTCCCACAAAGTTAAATTTAAAAATTATGGTTAGTACAATATACAGTCATTATCAAAAAAGCGCATACTATAATGAGATCTAGAGGTCCAAGAAATTATGTCATCAAATTACTGAAGATATTAAACATCTGTGTTAGCTATGCAAAGTTTATCAAGAAGCAGTCTCTAAATAGAAAATGGAAATAGATCGGATTCAGGAGAACATGTACAGAAAACTTTTAAAACCTATGTTCCCAATAGGAAGGTAAGATATTTAGGCACATTGCTAAAAAGCAAATTATGTGTCTAGATAGGATTTAGGTACCTAATTAATTCTGAGAATCTAAATATTCTTCTGTGGAAATAAATCATAAGGCTAAAGATACAGACATTTTTAATTTAAAATATTAAAATCCCATGGTGTTTAAGTTAAATGAGTCATAATCTGTATACTGTTTTGGGGAATCTTGGTAAAATAATATGAAATTTTTGGGCACTGTCAGGATGAGAAGTATGTCAGAGTTTAAACAAAATTAGGCCATAATCTTTGGAAGTAAGCTTAGACTTTGTTTTTTCCTTCATTCCTCCATCTCTTTTTACAGTTTATTAGTATACTGCATTCCTGGTGTGTATTGGGCTGAAAAAAATTTTAGTGCTAGATCTTACAGATCTTTTTCAACTTCAGAATGTTTCCTTTTCTCATGATGAAGTAATATCTACTTACAGATCGATCAAAGACCACTCTGTTTTCCATCACTACACTGGTTTAGCTGACTGCTCCCTTTTTATGTGTGGAGCACATATTGCTTCTAGTGCCTGTTTTTCTTTTATCATAAATCCAAGTCCCTATAGGATAGGAAGATATTTGTTCACATTACTTATGTTTTCAAGTAGGAACATGAAGTTCAAATTCTGAAATATGTTTGAAAAGAAAAGTCAGAGCTGTTGTTTTTAGAAGGAATTCAAACTTCTTGTAACACTGACATGAAACATTGCACTGATTGTTATGGGAGAAGGTCAGTAGTTCAGATAGAATCTGTATTACAGACATTTCCAAAAATGAAACTAAAGGAGCACTGATAATATACTTCTAAAGCACCTTTCCCTATGCTCACTTACATGTTATTCATAAAAGCGTGGTGGCCTTGCATCACAGAGACAATCAAGGCAATGATTTATAGAACATCCTTATCATAACATGTATTAAGGAGTGAGACGAATATGTAGTCCAAGATTTCATGTCACTCCTGGTTTTTTAGGAAGTGTGTAAAACAGAAAGCGGCTATTAATGGAGGCATATTTTTCTTTTAATGGATGGGGTCCTAACAGGAGAGGATGGGCACTTACTGAAAAGCACTCAAGTGTTACAGACAAAATTATACCAATGGAATCCTAGTAACAAGAGAGTGTGCAATATCTCTGCAGTGACTGGATTACAAATGTGATTTGATCATATTATTAAATAATAAAATGAATTAATGATGGTTGGCCTTTCTTCTTAGGAATATGAAACAACTGTTAAAGTTATAAGATCATTGCAGTTCTTGAACCAACAGAGAATATTTGAATTTTTCATTCTCAAAGGCCATATGAATTTTTAAATATCTACACTAGGTTAAATGTTTTGTCTTCTATTTGCCAGGGAATTATTTTGAACAAGAAGAGTAATGCATATTGCAGTGTGCTCGACACAGGCAATTGCTATAATGTTTTGTTGATTTAGGGTATTCATCACATGTGAACATTTAATTATGCCTGATGTAAACGTCTCTGTCATAACGAGTGGTGAGACAGAGGCCAAGATTTCCTAAACAGTCAAGCCAAACAGCTCTTGTTTGCTTACCTGACATTATGACATCATAACATACATCATAGGCTGCCCTCCGGTGCGTGTGCAGTGATGTGGTGCACTGTCAGTTTTCTGAGTACCAGCCAGTCACCTCCCCTTGGGTAAAATTATTGTGTTGGCAACATTTTTTGTCAAACAATAAAAAGATATTATGTTTGATATCATGCTATAAAATAGTAACTATTTTTATGAGAGCTGTAATTCATGTTACATCAACCAACATAATTGTGTGGACATGTAGTTGAGGTACAGTAATTGTATACATGACTAAGCTAGTTTTAGTAGCAGCTGAAAAGTCATATTAATTACTACCAAGAACCAAACTGGTGGATAACATAAGTATGACATTAATGTCTCTATGTTCCAAGATTAATTTAAACAGAAAGATTATCACTCACATTCTTTAAAACCCCACTACAAAACTTGAACCCAATTACCCAAGCATCAGACAGCTCTAGGCTCATGTTTTCATTTCTGTATACTAAATGTTGAATTCTTTTACTGATAAAATACATTCATTGTAATTTATCAAAATCCTAAGTTCACAATATTTTTATTAATTTTTGGCAAGTGGATAAAACAAAATGAAATTTAACTAAGAAGCTTTTACACTAGTTAAATGTGACTAACCAGTCACTAGGAAGTGACTGGGTTTTTTGTCTTGAAATTGATGAAATGGATCTCACTGCTAAACACTGATTGCTTGGATTTACATGTGGCTTGGAATGTTTGATGGTGCACACTCAGTGCATGAGCAACACAGTCGTGGAGCTAAGTCAGGATCCAGAAAATTTTAAGCATTTCTTCCTTTACTGTCAAAAGACCCAGCTGTTACAGACTCTGTTACACATCCAATATTACTTAATGATGCAGAATTGGGTGAAAAACTGTAGGCAGATAGTTGAATGAAGTTGGGGAGATACTCTATCATATCTAGCTACTGTGACTAGCAATAACAGTAAAGAGAGAGCAGCATATGCTTCTTCTTATTCCAGCAGCCATTGTACACTCTTTTCAGAGCCTTAGTTTGCTGGTTTCTTGCATGTCCTACAGCTTGAGTTGCTGGTGTTTTGTGTTCTGCTACCTCTATGAGGCTAGCTCAGATGTATATCAGAGTCATGACATCCCATGGTCTTGTAGATGCCATAACAGGCCTGTTATAGCACATTCACTGGATAGGGGACTACAGAACGCAGAATGGCTACACCAGAGACCCCTCCATCAGGCTGCTTTCACCCTGAAAGCGTTTTCTCCCGGATGTAGACTCATACCTGAAGGAGGATATTCATTTCAGTCCCATAATTTACCCAAAAATCCAAACTAATTAAGTCAGGTTCTGAGCTAGTCCCAACACTATACTGTTGCTTCTGACATGCAAATTAATAACTCTGCAAGGCACTGCACATTCATACATGCAAAGCCTAGAAGACATCTCTCTCTTATCCTGTCAATAATTTAGGTGCTGGTTTAGAAGAGAGTCCAGAGCCCTGCAGTTAGGTGGGCCTGAGCTTTTCTCAGTTAAAAGGGAATTTGTGCCTAATGCTCAAAAACTCAGTGAGATTACGCATCAGAGACTTAACAGTGAAGTCAAAACATGCTCACAAACTTCTTTTTCAACTGCTTGTTAGCCAAAGAAGGTCTTTCCTGGAGATTAAATACATGTTTACTGATATCTTTTCCCAGCTCCTAAGATATGGCTTCCTCAATTAAATTTTGGCCATTTCTCAGTTTCCCAAAGCCCTAATTTCCCACTGCATAACTATCTTCATTCACGGAAGCTTAAATAGTCAGTGATTTTAGGCACCCTCAGGGTTAGGCCCTGAGACTGAAATTTTGGAGTAAAATTCAGCCAAAAGAAGTTTAAATACACAGCTAGGTCATCTGTGATCTTTTTGTATCCTTTCTGTGAATCTAGCCCATAAATAACATTTTATCTTTCCGTAATTAATAAATCTCATAATGAGTTGGAAGCTACTGACCTCACTCTAGTTATTTCTTTTACTGTTTTGCTTATTTATCTTTTTCCAATTAGTCTTAAGTGCAGGAAAGAGTAGGAGCATTGAAAATCCATAAGCTTTCATTCATTTGGGCCATTTCATTACCAATCGTAGTTGTCAAAGCCATTTTCTTTGTTATTGGTAGAATGATTTTTTTCAGATTAGAGTTTGCTTTCTATTTTATTAAGAATTTTCTTGTATTCTAAAGCAAGTACCAGAAATATTCAGCTAAGGTATGAAATTTATTAAAAATTTATGTGGTATTAAATGACCTTTACTCAAAGATAATACATGACCAGATTAACAGGCCTTTAGAAGGTGACATTGGGAGTTGCACATTTGCTTCCTGCTACTGCAGGACTCTGACCAGCAGAGGTCATAGTGAGTCAGTGGGATTTATATTCCCACTTTCCTGAATATCTCTGAAGGTAAAGTTTCCAGTAGAAACCGAAATAATGCTTCCAACAAAAATATCTCATGGCTGTGAGAATATTCCTAGCATGAACTGAACACTTCCACAGCTGCACGTTGCCAGTTATTAGTCTGCATTCTGACAGTAGTACCTTGTGATTGTGGCAAAATCCATTTGTTAGTCTTTGCTTGACTCCATTATTAATGTCAAGCTCTTCTCCATAGCTGTCCATCCACGCAGCTCAAATGACCTCACTGGCAGGTGCCAGTCCTACAGCTCGCAGAACACAAGTCCATGGCAATGAAGACTTTCTCATGGCAACACAAAGGCAAGAGACACAACCAGGAGTAGAACTTTGCCTGTTGAACCATAAATGGACATGTAAATCACCTACCCATACAAGTTTTCATCAGACTGCACAGCCTGGGTAGTTTGCCTCAAGCGCCCAAAGAAAGAAATAATCTGGGACTGCACAGGCATTAGAAGCTGTTATTCCTTTCACAGCAATAGCAGAGAATGCACTGGGGGAGGGATGGATTGATCAAATGCATGGAACTGTACCAAAACCAAAACACTTATGCAAATTATTTCACAGTGGAGCAAAGGCAGGGATAGTGTTATTGCAAATTTCTCTTCACAATTCTAGAGCAGCACTCAGGAGACAAGGCCAAAGCAAAGGTACCTGCTAGATCATTAATTCCAAGAGGCAGCTAGCAGGAGCTATGTCAGAAACTGAGAGAAAAGATGAGTACATGAGCTGATAAAAGAAAAGGAAAAAGAGGCATCTGTGACCACTCCTGACTGGTAATCAGGGGAAAATCACCTGGAGGTATTTTGGACAGCAAAGTAAGAAACAAATAAAGGCTGGAATGGAGGGGCAGACGTGTCTCCTACTTGTTTTTAAAAGTAAATCAGTAGATACTATACTTATTTGTCCAATCACATTTAAATCTTGCTACTTATATTAGGTGCTGCACCATCTCTGAAGACTCAAAATGTTTTTTTGAATATATGCAACAGCAAGCTTTATTGTGGTTAACTTAGCTCACCAGGCTGACTTGTGGCTGCAAGATGTGTTTACTATTTCTTCAACCTGTGAGAGAATTCACATGGCAGTAGAGCAGCCTAGTTACTCAGAAACAGGCAATGAAGGATGAAGAAGTTTTAAATTGTTATGGTTCTAATTCTCTTTGATAGAATGCATTGTGTATACAGGAAAAGAGAAAAACTACTTTTTCTACCCGATTTCTGATTTTTTAAACTTTTTTTTTAAATTGTTTTTGGAGAACCTTTGCTTTCATTCCTTCCCTGCTGCCTAATGTTAATAATATTTTTGCTCTCTTTTCTTGCACGTCACATGTGGGCTATAGCATGCGTTAAATACTTCTGGATTTTGACTAATATAAAAGATATGGATCTCAGAAAATGTCATTTATGGTTGGAATTTAGTCTGGTATTAACTGGTTGAAACCCATACCAATATCAAGGATTTCTTATGAACATGAAGTCCCCCCTTTCCTCTCATCTGTTGACCCTCAAAGCATCATTCACACCTTGTCTATCTAAGACCTTGAATCAAGTTTGTTTACAGAAGCTTCATTTAGGAACTATTACCTTCAAGTGATATGAACCAACCTATATACTATTTATTCTTACTATATGGTCTATATACTATTTATTCTTACTATATGGTCTATATACTATATACTGTGCACTGTAAACTATATACTGTATTCTGTACACTTTATGTCACATACACATTATGCAGTTAATAATTAAACTTTTATATATGTATCTGTAGTGTTAATGACATACACAGTATGTCAATAAAACAGTGGCTTTTTGGTATTAGAAATTTAGAAATGCATGTGAATCATCTTGCATGCAAAGGCTTCCATTGAGTGCTGTAATCAACAGAATCCAGACTTAGGCTCCCCCAGCAAAGAAATCACTTTCTCCAGTGTAGAATTTTCACTGTAAGAACCTGCTAGGTTCAGAACATAACGCCAAGGGATGACATTTTATATCCTGGTTTTTTTTATACTATAGGACATATTCTCTTATTACAAGAAAAGAAAATACACAAACTTATATTTAAAGAACATAAATCTGTAAATGGATAACACAATCAATTCAACAAATAACAGTCCAGTACAAATTGTTTCATGTTTGGTGTACAGCCAAAATACGCTGAAAGTATGTACATTATTTTTGGCAAAGCTTGAATTCAACTTGGAGCATGCTACTGGTTGCTTACTTTTCCCTTACCACAGTTCACATAACTACTGCTTGCACTGAGTATAGTAGATAACATAATGAACTGTAAACTGTATTACTTGCTTGTGCCCCTGCTAGAGAAAAAAAAAGGGATCTGAGAGCACTTGGAATGTGTGGGGTTTAAACTTCTCAGTCATTTTTGTGCAGTGCTGGCCTTTGTGGTATTCTGGGACATGTTAGGGTTCAATTTACAGGAGTCTGCTTTGTTTTCATTTTTAATATAATGCAGAAGCATGACGCTATCTAAATAAAAATTTAGTAAAAAAATAACCTCTTTCATAGTCAAATGCTATGAACATTGGAGAAGAGTAAACAAAAGGAAAGAAAGGAAAGGATACTGAACATACAGAATAACTTCAGGATACTCACTTCTACAGTATGGAATCATTTTTGTTTCTATTGTGCATATTAGGTCACTTCTGAAATGTGTGTTCTTTTCCTCTGGATAGTAAAATTATTTGAAGTAGAGAAAATACACTTTATTTCTACAGATGGCATTGTACATCAGAGCCCTGCTCAGACTGGGACTGAAAAATATTTCTGAAACAAAAAAATGGATTTCTACTGAGGATGACTTCTAACTATATAGAAACTAATTATCTTTAAGTAGTCTTTTGGATTTCCTTCTTGAAAAACAGACATTTATTTGTAGCCTGAAACATCATTTGAGTAGCAAGCTCTTGGATAGATTTTTAAATTTCACTAAACTTATTTTCCATGTTTCATTTCCTTCTGAGATTCAATATGGTCTTTACTAGAAGAAATTACGAGGCATTTGAGGGTAATCTCTAAAGTGTTTTTAAAGAGGTACCAGTGTACCTTTGTATCAGTTTGACCTACCACAGTTTTTAGTATCATTAGTCAGCAATGATTCTAAAGCAATCAGGAAAAATAAAAGGGCAAAAGGACAGGCTTCTCTGGCACTTCTTGTAGATTACATAGCTGTAAAGACATTCCATTAAAGATTACTGATAATATGTAAGAGCCACTTAAAAATTCCTGCTTTGGTTAGCAAGAGAATTAAAGATGTTTGCTTACAAGCAAACTCAATTAACTCAGAATATATTTTCAGTATGGACTATACTCAGCTGTGTTTCTACTGTGCTAAAAGTGCCTAGTGGTCAGCTATCTCTACTTATAAAAACACCCATTTCCCAACAGTTACCACATTGTGGGGCGTAAGATAATGCCTTTTACCCTTTCATTATTTCAGATACCACTGTGTACTGACTTGGTAAACTCAGACTTTTGGTGTTCAGCTGAGCTGTCCAAATATTTAACTGATCAAAAATTCATGTCTGTTTTCTTAGTTTAGTGGGGACTCTCAGTGGTGTTTATGTGGTACTAATAAATGAGCACCTAGGAAATTTCTCCAAGAATTTTGTGTTTGGAAAACCTGCCATCTTCAAAATGGGAAGAAAAATTACAAACTGTAGAGCATAGTTGTCAGCATCAGTAAATGAACAAAACATGTATTCATTTTGGGTCACTGATAACTTGTCTAACTTGTGAGATGCAGACTTCAGAAGTCACTTCATCTAGCCAAACTGTATGCATGCTGTAAGTATTCAACATCTATTTTAAAAACATTTTAAAAATAGTATTCTTGCAAAAGGCTACTCGCATCTATATGCTTTATGAAATATTGGTAATATTTTTGAAATATCGTAATGATGAAGTTTAAAGGTTAACATAAGAAATGTAAGAAATTGCTTTGTTTATTTCTGGATGTGCTATATACAATTTATAAGAAATATCTTTTTCTTGAAATAGAACTTTTCTAGCAGCTTCACTGAAACAAACAAAATTAAGGAAAAGACATAAGCTGAATATAAAAAATTATTCAAAAGTAAAAATTAGCATAAGTACAATGTGACAATTATTAAATGAGAAGGTAAAACGTTACTTTGCAGTACCACAGTCACAGTGACTCATGTCTGTTGTAGCTCCTCACTAGGAACGTTGGTCTTGTGGTTATGGTAGGGAACTGTGACTCAGCAGATACACATTCTTTCTCTGGTGCTACTAGTTATCCTGTGTAATATCTAGAATGGAATGTAAGGCTAGATTAACAAAACCAGGAAAACACAAACACACTTGATGCTGCAGTGCTGAGCAGCTTTGTGCTTGACTCACTTCATTGCCCCCAGTTTCTACACCGTGCACAGGAAATGTTCAGCCGCACTTTGAGCAGAGGCACTTCTTGCAGGCCCAGCATAATCCTGAAAACAGGAATGTGGTTTAATTTAAACCTTTATCCTGTATTTAGATGTTTTTCTTATTATTGCAAAGAGATTCCTCCTCCCATTCCAACATTACAGTCCAAATTCTACTCTTCAGATAGCTCCCTGTAGCCTTTCTTTCAAAACCTGCGTACAGGTGGTGATAGTGATGCCCTCTCTTTTGCTTTTATACAGTACCTTACCAGTTAAAGCACTCTCTTAAGATAACAAAGACCCAGAATCAATACACTACTTTGACTGAGCAAATTAAAACAAAGTTCCTTTAGCCTTTCAATCTCCCTCCTAATGGCCAACATAAAATTCATGAAAAGATAAGTACAGTTGCTACCCCACATGTTTTAACTATTCTGTTGTGGGGGAAAAAAGAAAAAGTTGTTAACTAGATCAGAGAACATCACTAAGGCAAGCAGGCCTTCTAGCCTAGTGGTAAAGGTCTTTAGCTAAAGGCAGCAAGATAATAAAAGCCTTTATATTAAGACTTGATCCCTTGTTCTGTTGTCTGTGAAGAGATTTCTTTCCCTATTTCCATTAAACTGACCAATTTTGACAGGAAAGTCTACTGCCTATAATGGGAGCGCAGAGGCTACAGTAGTGCACAGCGCAAGCTACTGGGCTTATCACAGTTCTGCAGTCACATGTGCCCCTACAGAATATGGGTAGAAATCACAGATAGAAACTGCATTTACATTGCATCTTGAAAATAAGTCAGAATACATGATTCTTGATAGATTCAAACTGTCTCTTCAGGGTCTAGTGACAATGCTTTATCAAATTGTTATGGATCTCTTAAGTTTATTCTACAAAACATATGAGCTCATCAATGAGAAGCTTAAGGGTGGAAAAACAGAAAATTTTTCAGACAGCAGTCTTAAGGTAAAAAGATAAGAACGTCAAATTCTTACTCCTTAAGTCTTTCTAACTTGGAAATATTTGGTACTTTATATTAGATGTTTCTTAAAAGCTTGCAAAATATCTTTTAATCACATTATTTTGATTCATGCTGTCTTTAGCATGGAGCAGTATTTATATTTCTATGTTTTTTCTCTTCTTTCTCTACTAATATTTTTTCAATAAATGCTCGCTTACTTTGTACTGATAACTAATAATCTTCAGTTGAGCATATCTTTGCTGTTAGCAACAGTGAATTAATCTGACAGATAAAGAGTGCTATCAATAATACTTCATTAGCAGCATGGGAATAGACTTAAGTGTCTTAAGTCTTTTACCAAAAGAATTTTGACAATTCTTTATTGAATCTGAATTCTTCCATCAGAGACTCAATTTCAAAAGGTAGGTTTGAGTAATGAAGGACACTCCACAGAACTGAACTATATCTGGTCCATAAAACTGAAAATTTATTATATCCATTGACACATCTGTGTTTTCTTTCCTAAGGACAATTTTTCTGACATTGTGCATTAAGCTGTCTGCCACACTTCTTTCCTTATGTCTTAGTCAAATAACTGAATATCCTTAGACACCACAGGAGCCAGTGGGAATGGGGATTGTGTTCTTTGAACTTCACAGAATTGCATCAGATTCTTTTAAAACTGAGCTCATTGTTTTCATTGTTTATTACATCCAACTTAAGTGCAAAGTGAAGTGCAAAAAAAAAAAAAGAATAAATATAACCTATTTATTTATTTTGAAGTTTCCAAAGGTTGTTATTGATGAAGGGAAGAGGTGGCTGCAACACTGAGTTTATTGAACCTCTGTATTTTACTTCTCTATACTTTTTTTACATGATAACATTGTATATAAACTCCAACTTTACTAAATTTACCTATGCTTATGGTTGTATGTTTCCTTCTTTGCTGCAAAACAAGCTTTTTTTTCCCCAAGCTGTTAATTTGTAGATTTTTATCTCCACTCAGCATTATCTCACACATGTATCTTTTTTAAAAAAACAAACCACCTTTGTCATGAGAGCTATGCTATATCTAACAGTGATAAGCTTCTTGTTGTTTAACACATGATCTGTTAATGAGGAAGTACAGGTCTATAGATGACAGACAGAAAGGATCTGCAACTTTATTTAAGTATTGAAGACATGGGAAAGCATAATAATCTTATCCAGTACTGTGGAGCTGTTACTGTATTAAAAGTTTCCTTGCTACCCAGATTATTCAATCTGTTCTTATCTTTTTTGGGTTGTTTCAGGCACACACCTTATAATTTGGAGGGGGGAAAAGGGCATTTTTGTTCCCACTTCTTTCTATATATCTATCAAAGTAAGAATGCCACAAAGACAGAGATATGTTTTCTGCTATTGCAAACAAACATTGCAAGGTTTAAAGATTCAAGACAGCTCTTTTTGTCCAACTGAATACTGTTCCCATCTAGGCCATGGTTTATAAGAGTACAGTAAAACACAAAGAACATATTTCTCCTTAAAAATCTACTTGGCAAATTAATACTTTTATAATTTTATATCAGCATTTAAAGTATTATGAAAACCTAAACCCCAAATAATATGAAACAAAATAATACCATGCAGTTTGTTGACTCTTCATAGCATTTATCATTTTCACAGGCGGTTGCTTTGCATTGCATTTGAAAACTGAACACCAAAAAGTTCTTGTAAAGCTTGAAGGTTAATGGCATTAGTCTGCCCCTTGACTATAGGAAGCTGTCTATCTAATTTAAACTGACAGATGTGCTTTTACAGCTGGAGCAATACAGAGATCTTTGAGTTTTGGCCTTCTGGGAGAAAGCAGTGGGTAAAATAGCAAGAAATGCCACTGAGCAATTTTTCCAGAAAAGATTGATCAAAGTTTGGAATGTGTCCTGTCCTGAGAAGCCCCAAGAAATCACAGGAGTCTCTCTAAAACAACCTTTTTTGTTGACTGAAAACTCAGTTAAACCAAAAAGAGTAGTGGAACTTTATGATTATTGTAGTATATTAATTCATCCAAACAATAATTATTAGTTTGATGGCTTTAGTGTATTTGACAAACCCAGTGAATAATTTCATCCCTATATAATCTTTTTCAAAATTTTTTTCTTAATTTAGAATGGTTAAATATATGGGCAAAGCTTTCTTTTATGAAATTTTTATGTTAGTAGAAGGGTAAGCAATACGCAAGTTTTGTTGGGAAGAATTTGAAGTCTCAAGAAATGTCAAAGCATGCATTTTTCTGTCCAAGTTTGTTTCCATGAAAGAGCTGTTATTTCTGCAAGGCTTTCTAATTGTGTTTCTTCTAAGAATCCTGAGATGAGTTTTATCTGATAATGGCTCACATGAATTAAGAAAATGACTATTTAAAAACCACTTTTAAGAAATAATTTCTTACATTTTTGAAAGAAATTATACAAGAGAAATGGTCTTGGTGACCCAGAAAATCTATTTCAGTCCCATCATATCCTAAATATGCACAAAACTGGCTCTGGCTTCAGAATTATTCATATCATAATTACTGAAATATTGCACATTTTATCTTCTCAAAAATAATTGTCAATATAGAATTTATTTCTAACTAGGGCTATTCTGAGAGAACCAATGATTACAACATACTTGGAACTTAATGGATTTGAGAGTCATTTCCTCATTCTCTGTAGAAAGTGAAGAAAGTGGTACAAAAAGTGCTACTGTTGATCTCTAAGGGCTAGCACTGAATTCCCCAGAGATAATACATAGATAGCATCTAAAAGTTTGTTTGGAGTAGAATTGCACTGAGGTCACTGTTCAAGACAACAAACTGTCTGCTGCATTCTCTGACCCTGAAAGGTTAGAGTTTAGGAATTTCCTGGAGAGATTCTGTTTGGTCTAACATTTTTATGAAAGTATCAAGGGGATAGTTAAGAGCAATAGTGAGGTTATTTTCCCCAGAGCTGTAAAACTCTTTTATCTAGCCAAAAATACTTTCAAGGAGATGCCTGTTAGGTCTGTGTGGATGCAGAGGAGAAATCAGAAAAAGGAAACTGTTTTTTGCAGGAGTCTAAGAACACACTAATTTTTTAAAAAATAGTTTTATGTTTACTTTAAGTAAATATATTAAGTATATTTACTTCAGTAACATAGCAGTCTTTTATGTTTATGTTCCGTAACACATGGAAAAAAAGTTATTTAACACTTATTCTTTTTTTTAACCTATTTTCATGTACAAAACTCTTTAAAACATGGAAGAAAACGGATACATTTTTTCATTGATGTAATGAATTTGCTAATGATGTGTCCTGAAGAAACAGCTGGACACAGCTGACTGGACCCTTGAAGATACAACTATATTCGCGATAACTAAGAGGAAGTCAGAGGAAAGTTAACTTTGTCATAATTGCATTTGTTCAGTTTTCTTCTACTTGATTTGTGGAATATTTCAGTTTGAAATGTGTACTGCACATCATGCCATGATGATAGAAAAACATCTTAGTGAAGAAAGGAAATTAGCGTAACTTTGTACAGCCCATAACACTGGTAGTTTTACAGCAGAAAAACTAATTTTGTCTTCCAAAGCATCCAAAAAGATACATTTTCAGCAAACTCAACATGTGTTCTTCATCAGGGTCTAATTTAGGGTGTCTGTAATAGCTCATTAGTACATCTCCAGGCAGAAAGTCAGTGCAAATACTGACAAGTCGAGGCAGACAAGTCCTCTGGAACAGGACAGTGCTGGAGCCAAATACCAGCATGGTGGCTAACAGTTGATAGTGTGACTGCTGGTAGCACTGTATAGACAACACTCTGGAGTTTCACATGGACACACCACAGGTGAGCTGGTGATAAACAGGGATGCAGCATGGACTTTCAAAGAGCAAGCTGGCAGTAGATCCTTTAATGGGGACAGCTATTCAGGAGCATCCTAATAACAAAGTCAGGATAGGTGATACCATGTTGTCTATTACATTGACTGTGACTGTTAGTCACCAGTCACCTAACCTATCCCACTGCTACATTCTCCATCTCCACTTCACTGAGGCACCTATGGCTTGAGTTATACTCACATTTAATGCTCACTTATTGATTAACTTGCAGCATGCTCTTGTTTTCTTTGATAACTTATTCTTTATTGCTAAGGGTCCATTCAAGGTTAGCTCAATATGTAACTCTATTCTTGTTCACCTGTGTGCTTCCTTGTCACCCTCATTCCATCAACCAGTTTTCTTTTTTCCATCCCTTTCTCTCACACTTCACCTTTCAGGGCCTTACTGAAGGCTGTTCTTAGAACTGGAATAGTTTCTTCAACCTTACTGTTTCATATGAATTCTCACATTTTGATTTTTTATGAGTCCTAGAAATACAAAAAATTAACAGCAATAGGGTTATCCTCCATATAGGTTTAACACTGAATATTAATGAAATTGCCTTTCATATAGGTTTATTATTATTTCATTGCTTTCTTGTGAGGGTTTCATAGGAGGTCACTTTCAATAAAAATTTTCTTTGGAGGAGGAGGACTGCTTTATTTTTCAGTATCTTGGAGATATCTATAAGAAGATCTTCAAGACAGACACTATGTCTGCTTTCTGTGTTTTCAAGCAAATTATAATAACCTCAATCTTACAGCCATGCAAAAAGCAGTCCAGATTTCATACAACATATCAGAAAGAACATTTTGCTAGTTAGATCCAATTTTGGTCATCAGAACTAAAACCAAAACAAATGGTTTTGGTCCATCATGATTCTTCTCATTCCCTGTGAACAAGGGGTGATTAGATCAAACACATCTGAATGTGACACAACCCAAAGGAGTCAGTTAAGGCAACACTGAAGATCTAAGGTGTATCTTACACAAGGAGAATCACTAAGCTTGAGCAATAGGTTCATTTATGTGTCTGTTTATTCCAAATAATACACTCATATCTTACTATCTTACTATAAATGTAACAGATCTTCTTGATATTTCTAGGCTTCTTATGTTAACAGTATAATACAGCTTTCAGCTCACCAGTTGTAAGATGTTTGTGTAGCTTCTAATAACGTGCTATTTACTGGCAAAACCTAATAGTAAAATTTAGCACTTTGTGTGCAGTTCGGATCTTTATATACAGAAAGTCAAGGTCTGGATTCTGTATTTTCACTCAACTGCTAAATTAATTAGTTTTATAAACCTTTTTCAGAACCCTTTTTTGTATAAACCTGTTTGTAGAAGCAGCATGTATCCTGAAAATGAGTTCACTGATTCAGAAAAGAATCAAGAATTTGTGAAAATAAGATCTGATACTGAATTTCCAAAACTAATTTACTTTGGAATAAATTTTTTGTAGATTTTTTTTTTCTCTCACCATTGTGTATCTACCAGAAAGGAGAATATTTATGCTAGCCACTTGTATTGATGAGCTCGTTAGAGTAGAGTTAGGTAAAAACTTTTAATTTGCAGAAAGAAGAAAATACAATAGCTCCCTAAGTGTTTACTAGTTGGGTTTGGGAGATGGTTACTAAGAGGCAGATGAAGGTAACCCTTAAAAATAGTAACAGGCAGGGTGAAAATTATGACAGTCTTCTTACTAAGGACTGTTCATGAATTTTCTTCTAGCCCCAGTGCCTCTTGAGAGCTGGATGAGTGTTACTGTCTGCTAGCAACTGCTCAATGAAATCAGACATTTTCTGCAATTGTGATTAAAAATTGAGGTAATTGCCACTTGTGTACCCAACTAAATTTGGTAAGAAGGGAATCGTGGCCTGTTACAGAGTTCTCAGAGGAACTGATGAATTTGAGTAATTGAATCATCAATTCTGAATTTTAGAAAATCATGTTCTTTCTACTCTTACCATATTGCTTTTCTGTCTGTCATTGAGATTCCATTGTGCCATTAAATCAATACTAACACACTAAATTTTGGGGTTTGGCTGCTGCCTCTAAGATGTCATGGCTCTTAAAACACATTTTTAAAGATACCTTTCCCAACAGGAGGCACAACAACTAACTGGGAAATTTCAGGTTTTCCTAATGACCTTGCACTTGAATAGCTACCTTTATCCCTAGAGGGTTTAGTGGCTCTTAAACTTAATTGCAAAGTGCTTTAGAACAAGATGAAAAGAATCCTTCACCAGTTGAAACTGCATGGTAGAAAAAGCAGTTAAGTTCTGTTATTTAATTATTCTCATTATTCATTATTTCAACAATTTGGAGAGGCATTCTATAAAGTAAATGGAACAGAAAAGGAGACTTTTTGTGTTCCTAAAATGTGCCTGAGGAACTATGAATTTTAGCTGTAGTTGTCAATATATGTTTTGTAACTGAGGTTTTGTAACTGATCCTTGCTTAGGTGAATTTTTATTCTAAAGAAAATAAAAACAATCTGCTAAATTCAAAATCATCAGCCTCAAAGACATAAATTAAAATTTTAAAATTTTGTCTTCAAAAATATGTACTATGAGATCATAAATCTGAAATAGGTATGAACATCTTTCCCACGCTGCATATCCAATCAGAACGAGCACTAGATTTTCAGTTAGAAGGATTATATGTACATTCTCTGTGAAATAAAAAGAAGTTCCTTTTAAACCTGAAATTTGACTTCCAGCAGTACACACATAGATGAAAAGTCTTCACTTTTCTGATGCTGCTGAATAGCCATTTAATGGGCAATAAAGCTTGGTCCCTAAATGCACTGTACTGTGTAGTTTGTCCTTGAACTCTCAAGTGTTGCATTGGCCTCCAGGTGTTGGCAATGCACCACACTAATATTAGTAAGAGGTATCATTAGTACTTCCAAATGTGAAGAGTATTTAAGTTACCATGATCTGGAACATAAATAAACTGTTACTTTGTATCCTCTATTCAACTACTCTCTGTGGCAGTGTTTGCATCTTCCTGCTGGGACGTATTATGGCATGCACTACAGTCCAAATTAGACATGTGTTCAGGGATTGTCATGGTTCTCATCCAAATCAGAAGTCTGTGAAGAATAAAAACCAGGTCATGAGAAAAAAAAAGAAAAATCAATCTTCTTGGATGTTTCTTCAAAAACCATGGCTGCAGTAACTCATAGGCATCCCAGTTCCTAAATTCTCTTATCTTTTTATTTCTTTTTTACTTCAGTACTTTGAGAAATAACAATTCTACATCATTTTAATTTTTTTGTCATGGAAAAAATAATTCTAATTTAAAAAATTACTATAATTTTATTTGCACCAAAAATGTAACTTTTTACATAGCATAAATTAAGAAATGTGTTTATTCTCTTTATTATTTATTAATCAATCTACTCATTATCTCATAACTTTTTTAAAAATTTTGCAATAGGAGCTTAATGTAGCAAGAGGGAAGACAGACTTTATTTTTGAACACTCCCTGGTTCCAAGAAGCAGTCTTGCACTCTGTATCTTTGTCTGCTTTGAGCTATGGCTGTTAAGTGAAAGTTATGATACGCTGCCTGATTTCACTGTTCCCACCAATATGGCATAACTCTGGAAACTTGGGAAAGAAAGAAGACGTGGATAAAAAGTCTTGCATTCCAGAATAAGGGAGTATACTCAAGAAGGAGGGGAGCAGTAGGGAGAGGAAAACTAGGGCTTTGTCTTCCAAAGCATAACAGCATGTTTATAATAGAGGAAACACATACCCTTTAAAAACTGACTTGACTGGAAGAAAATTACTTTTCACCAGCTACTGAAATCCCTTAGAACATGCTGCTTTGTTTAATGGGAACCGATTTTGAAAGCATTTATGGAATGTATAGAGGGATCCTGTCTGAAAACATATACAAGGAAGGCATACCAGCTGCAGTTATTCCCTTCATCCTCTCTGACATTAGCAATTTAAGATTTAGCCAAGCACAAAACACCCATGACCTTCTGAGCCATGCACTCCCAAAGAAAGCAGTCGAGCTCTGCAGTTAGGCAAGCCATCATGAAGAAACATCACTGTACCACAGAAGACCTAAAATAAATCAGCAGCAGTATTGGGAACTGTGGGACAGTCAAATAAGAAAAGTCATAAATCTGTGTTGTCCCTTGTCTGTTGCAATACTCTGTACTCAGGATCTTTATCCCTGTAAAGCTAGCCAGAGAACAAGACTGAAGAGGACTATAACTCAGCATGTTTGGTTCCTATTGTTTTCCCTGACATCAATTTTTCTAGCTTTAAAAGTCATCCAAAAGCAAATGTTGAATCATGCTTCTACCTGGCTTCTGCCTTAAAAAATAATCCATGATTTACAGAGAAATCTTTCTGCCGTATGAATCTGAATACTGCGTGATGTAAATACTAGATAGTTCCTTACGTGGCCAATCAGAAACTTGGAAAAGTAGTGCCATTGCCATTCCAGCCTTCTAGGCTGCCCATTTTTGAGAAGTATCTGCTCATTATAGAAAAATGTATTTGCCTGAGTATAGTACTTTTTTCTCCAAATTTAGAGCAGAATAACTCAAAATATACATAAAGGAGGGGGTTTTATTACTGAATTAAAGTTCCTTTTTAGTAGTTATCTTTGTTGTTGTTAATCAGAGCTTTTTCAGTGATCTAGTTTACAGCATGACTCTCCAAGCAGGGGCATCAGCATTTAATGAGGGTAGAAGTGAACAGAGCAAGGGAGAAAATGAGCTGGTGGAGACAAAATGGGTGTGGGAAATTTCTAAGTTAAATCAGTAATTTACAGTTCTAAAACCTACTCTAAACACATTAGAGTGGGACATTTCATTACAACTTGCTTAGTTATTTTCTCAGATCATCTCAGAAGGATGTCAACAGAAGAAATTGAGAAAAACTCCCAAAGGAGATTTTGGCCTTTTACTTTTGAAAGGGAAAGCACCGTCTAGGAAGAGAGCATTCCTATGGGCTCCTAGGTCCCAGATAAATTACTTTCTCCCTCAGATATCCCAAGGAATATCACAACATGCCAAAATGTTGACTTAGGGTATAAAGTACTCACCTATTCCAATTACAAGTAAAAAAACCACCTTTGGAATTAATGAAATTATTGTTCACAACAGAGAAAAGAAAAATATCCACCTAAACACTTGAATTAAAATTTCTAGACAAAGATTGCCTCATGGAAATAAAAAATTTGTATGCTTTGCAAATATAGACTGGGGGGTGAAAATAGCTTTATGATACTTAAAGCCCTGCAAAAGTTCTAGGCAACATCCATGTTCATAATAAAAAGAAATTTTTTCCTGAAAAAAAAAAAGGATGGGAACTTGCCCAAATAGTTCTTGTGAGCCCTCAGAATATTTTTTCTGTCCTTCAATAGGTAAAGTAGAAGGAATAATGATTAATGTTGCCAGCATTCTTTGCAGAATTGTAACATATATTTAGCCACTGAGTTCACAGTTCTAAATAATATAACAAATGTGCTTCATTAGTGCTGTACATAAAGTTATAAGACCTTTGCAGGCATTACAAAAGTTCAAAAATGCCCAAGGCACACTGAACATGGGGGATTGGGGGATGATTTTTCACTCTTATTTTAACAAGAAGTGTTCTTAATTAATATATAATGAAAAACTCTTTCTCACAACATTATTAAATGCATTTTAATTGATTGACTGCTACAGTTTTAAGTTAATTCTCTTAGTGTGATTAAATTCACATCCCTTGCACTACATTACATATTTATTTATTATTTCCCTAATTTTCTAAGGCATGACTGAGAAATAAAGACTTCTAGCCTTTTGCTATTGGCTTAAATATTTAAGTATTTTACAACTTCATAGCCTGAGAAAATTGTATTTCAGACGGAGAATGGGAAAAAAACCCTGTCATTAATAAAAATACCATGCCCCCTCCTATCATCTCTCTAGTAGACAATCATGTTCTATGTTGATAACTTCTAATACAAAGGTTTCTTCGTGCTCCTAGCCATTCTCCTGGGCTTTGACTAACTCTATCCTGTGATTTTACTGTTTTTAATTTGAGTAAGTGAGGCTTTATCTTAGCTAAGCAGCAGATCAGTCAGGTCTTATTTTGTACCCTTATTCCAGAACTAAATTGATACATATTCTCTAACATGTTGCTAATAAGAAAAGCATTCTACTGTGGTTGACGTATTAGAACAGCAGTAATTTCCCTTAGCAAATCTCTTTCACTGAATGAAAAGCAATCTTACTATAGGTATTGCTTCAGAAATGATTTCAGATGATCTCTCAGCCGTGTGGTTAGGTCAATCTAAAGCTAAGGTTTTGTAAGCACAGGTAAAGCCCACCTCCAAGGAGGATCAGCAGAGATTACAGTTATCTAACTCAAAGTACACAAAATAATAAAATGCTCTGTTGAATAGTTTTGGTCTGATAGCTGGTATTCATTGAGTAGAAGTTTTCTCTGAATCTTCCATTATTATCTTTGTAATCATCTTTCTTCCCTGAAGGATTAGCTACTTCAGATCACATATAATGTGGACAACATATGGTACAATATAAACAGAAAAAACCAATCTAAACAGAAAATTCCTGAATGCGAAAATAAAATAGCAAAAAGCTGGAACTTTTAGGGAATATGGAGAATATTCAAAAATTGCCTTTATTTTTCATAGTAACTGACTAAGGTGAATAACTTAAGGTGTTTATCCAATTTACCGAAAACTGTTAGAGTAAGGCACAGGTATGGAAGCAATGGACCTTAGAAGCTCACCAGGCTCAACCACTCTCCATAAACAGGGTCAGCTAATCCTGTGTGATTCCTGAGTGGTGCTTGTCTAGCCTTAAACATCCCCAGACAGGTACACCATATATCTTCACATTCCAACCTGTTTCAGTCCTTAATTATGACCTACCACTGGATTCTTCTAATGACAAATGAAAATCTCTACTTTCTTCCTTGTTTTTTGACTACATTGGGAATATATTAATCCCTTCCTCTTTTATGTATCTAAATACTGTTTCCATGCCCACCATTGTTTTTCTCCTCTTCAGCCTAACAATCACATTTTTGCAGTTCTTTCTTTCAAGTCATGTTTCCAAAGTATCTGATAGACTCCTGCTGCAGCAAGAGTTATGTACAGAAAGCTGCATTGTACATTACTCCCCATGTAAATAAAATAGGCAATCCATTGCATTTTCAAGCAGCTACCACAGCAAGATAAAAATAAGGAAGAACTTAAGCTTTTTCTAGATGAAGCTACTATACACTATCCTTATAAAATGCTAATTCTGTTATGTCAGGGGGGCAGGCAAAATGGTCAAAAGTACCCATTTTTACATTAAAAACTTGTCCATTTCATGAATTCAATAGGAATTGCATGTGCTGCTCAGATAGAAGACAGGAAACATTTATAATGAGGCTCTAAAGAAAGCTGAAGGAGTCTGAGTGCCCCCAGGAAAGCTGCTTTTGACCTATGACAGAGGCTGAGCAATTTTATTGCCCTTTAAATTATAGATTGGCTAGAAGAACATAAAGAGCAGATATGCTAGCTGGTTGCTTTAAAGAAACATGAAAAACATTTCTGTTGTATGGGCCCAGAGACATTTATGAAGCAGTCAACAACTTTTTTGACTAATTGAGAATTAAGAAGAGAGATGTACTGGAGAGTTATGTTGCCAAACGTTTTTCACCACTTGACATGTCAGCAGCAGGATTTGGGCAGGTGCTATGAGAAAAACAAAGTACGTGTTTATGCACATTCAACACCCTTCTGGAGGCACTCTTGCCTCACACTGTCACACTGGGCTGCTTTCAGCACTTAATGTGCTTCACAGGGGTAAAAATAGCACAGATACATGATTTTGCAGAACACAGCAATGTTTAACAGGGAAAACGGAATAGTTTTGGAAAGAGCTATGATACCTGGGCTAATGATCAGAGAACGGGAGGAGATGAATATCCATCCTCTACAACTGAGAGAGCTCTTTTCCTAGGTCTGCCAATATGAAGGTAAATTACTCTATGGTGTATGCTATTGCCGGTATGTCTGCTTCAACAAACAAGAAATAGATTAAAAATATTTAAAGAGCAAATACCCATAAAGAAATTGATTTTTAGGTGCTCAGCAGTAGCTGAAGCAGCAGTTCTGAGATTTTATAATAAGACATTTGAGAGTTTTTCTACAGGTCTCAAGGAAAATTTGCTTTTTCCTAACTGAATTTTAAATAAAACTCATGTTTCCCAAAAGGAATTGGCAAATATATATGTGAGATTACGATTCATCTCTTTGTTTGTTATTTGGTCCCATTTTGGTTTTGTTGTTTTGAGGGGTGGATTTGGGTTGTTTTTTGTTTGGGTTGGTTTTTGTTTGTTGGGGGTTTTTTTTGGGTTTTTGCTTTGGGGGTTTTTTGTTTGGTTGGTTCTTGGGGGGAGTTGGGGTTTTTTTGGGTGGGTTACTTTTTTGGTTTTGGGTGTTTTTTTGGTGGTGGCGGTGGTATTTTGTTTTAATTCTGTAACAGCATCATTTGCAAACTGAAGGAAGTAGATGTGATTTTACACTCACTCCATGCAGTTAAGGAAAATACAGAGATATCCAAACCTAGACACAGACCAATTTATTTACTAAAAAGCTTTCTAAATCAGAAGTGATAGTCAGCTCCATTGCAAAACCTGAAACCACAGAGAAATTAAGAAAGGCTATTGATACAAGAACTGTCAGCATACCCTTCCTTTTGGAATCTAATGTTATTTCTATAGTGCTAACAGATATATAAGGTCACTACTTCAAGAAAGAAAGACCTAAAAAATAAAAGTATTACCAAGGTCCTTTCTCAAATGAAGGAGGGGCAATTTGATTATGTGATTTATCAAAAGATCTCAGGAACACGTTGAAATACGTGTTTAACCTTATACAAGTAAATTATCAGGGACTGAAAAAGTATGCACTTGGTGATCTTAAATAAAAAGTGACACTGAAGATACTACTGGTTCTTGCCATCCATGCTGAAGATTGAAGTCCAATCAAGTAAAAGAGTCCAACTAATTAAAAAGCAATGATGGAGGTGTTTATTGGTGCCTACATAAATATGAATATACTCTTTTTGTAGACTGGTCTTAATTCCTTAGTATAACTTTAATAGAAATAATAAAAAAAAAAAAAAGCAAGGCCATGGTATTTTTAGTGGCAAGAACCCTTCTGTTTTTTACTTAAAGTTTGGACCTATCTCCACAAAAATATGATTACATATGTCTTCTTTATCACCTCCTGACTCTCCAGCAGATAAAGGCAAACAAATGTTACTCATTAGAAACTAATCTGCAATTACTCTGCTCAGATAAGGGAAGAGATAAAGAAAAGTATCAATGTTTGCATCTTGGATATGTAAAAGATTAAGAGAAAAATACCAACATGTTATAGTCATTACTAACAGACACATAACAGTACAAGGTCACTACCCTAAGAAAGATACCTCAAAATATTTAGATGTTATTGATGGGTTTAGGTCAGCTCCTTTTTTGCCTTGACTCCTCAAAAGGCTCCCAGTTTCCTTATTGATTGTGCAAAGTTTTGTGTGCAAGTTGCTCAGGGGCTTAAATTTTTTAAGTCCATGTGAAATATGCCAAGAGCATGAAACCAAGGCTGAAGGTCTTTCCATGGAAGAGGGAAAGTTTTGCGCTTTGCATATTTTTTTTTCCAGGTAATGAAATTTAGAAAATCACCATCAGATGACGGGCAATAGTTCCAAGGAAAAAAAACCCAATGAAACAATTAGAAAATCAAAGTAAGAAAACCATAAATATGTGTGCCAAAAAAATTCTGCTGAAGTGTCACGTAAAAATACATAGCTGATCTGCAGAAAACCACTGTATCTGGTATTGACCAAGGTATTAATTGTCTTGTGTCACAAGTCTCATATTAACTTTGAAGGAGGGAAAGCTGTGCAGAAACTCTGGAGCTACCCAAAACTGAGAAGCTAATTAACATGACTGGGGCAAGGACAGTGACTGCTCCTTTTGTGACTTGGTCTCATAGCTTCAGTTTGAACCTTGTAGATTCATACAGACTTAGCCTGAGGGTTTAGATAAAATTTACTGGACTTTACTGCAAAGCTGCTGAAACACAGTTCTGTAGCCCTTTTAAGTCATCTAACGAGAAGTCCAAGTTGACTTTTTTGGTCTTTAATATGTACTAATCACTTACAAAAAGCTTTTTTTTTTTTTTTTTGCTAAGGTGACAGGTCTCTGTTTGAACAGGAAGGGTAATGTAATAAAGCAGCATTGTAAAGTACATTATTTTTATTTAACCTAGAAAAGCTGGCGATCAAGTTGCTGAAGGTTTATAGTTTTGAGGTAGAAATATTCAAGTTTCATTGCTGGACAGCCATACTCAGCCAGACTCCAGTCCAGCCTAGTTCCTAGGTATGACTGCAATTTACTAGAATATATCTAGTAAAGCAAACAACACTAGATAACTGATAAAGTTATGTATGTGCTTACACGTCTTTTGAAGCAAAACCCAGTGAAATACTGCTTGTGGCTTGCTGGGGGATAGAGTTACTCTCCTAATGAAAAAAGTGCATTATAGAGAGGATCTAATACAGCATGGGAAGAACTCTCCCCACATCATGGAAATTGGACCCTCACTATTTTGGCATAAATTTTTCTGTTAGGAAATTCCTCAGCATTATCAAACAGTATAGGAAGTCCTTATACTCCTCCAGCTTAATAAAAAGAAAATAGTAGCTTTGATGATATGTATTATTCAACCTTGTTTCAATGCAGAGTTATTAGCTTCATTGCATTCTGGAAGGAATTAAGAACCATCTGTCTTTAATCTTCTCTCCTGTTCTAGTCAATCACGGTTCTCCTGGGCAGCAGGGAAAGGCAGATTCAGGTGTTGACACTTGCTCCTGATTCCTGTGTGCTGATGAAGCACAGCTGCACAGAGGAGGTGCAAGTAAAGTGCTTCTTCAAGTTTGTGTTTTTCTGTTGGGTATCATATCCATTGGTTAGTTTCTTGATTAGTACAACAAGCTTGGTGTCGGTTTGCTTGTTTCTGACAGTCTATACATGTGTAAGGATAGATTAATATCTATCTAAGGCTGGATTAAAGGATTATTGCTTTGTATAAAAGCTTGTTGGTGTTGTTTGACCTCAAGAATAGTAGTCACATAGGTGAATTTATATTTCCTGAAAACCAGCTTAATTTAGCAGCGCCTTTTGTCACTGTGTTCAGTTAAAATTCACTTCCTTTTATATTACAGTGCTACATAGAAGCTGTAGGGAGTAAGTAGAAGTGAGGTAAGGAAGTAAAGAATTTTAGTAGCTGTTTCACTTTAAATGTGCTTCAGTATTGGCATTCTCATATCTCTGTAGTAGAGGAATTTGAATGACAGAATCTCTTTTATTGTAATGGTTTAATGTTTCAGTACTCTAGGAAAAAAGATTGAGATTAAAGGTAACAAGTCAACACTCTCTGTGAGACAAATTATGGTGCCAGAAATGGCTGACATTTATACTAGTTTTAAATTAAAATACAGCCAGAAAACATGGATTAAACTCTGGGGACAAAAACAAAAGAAGTTTGGGCAGTATTTTCTTTTTTCCAAAAGGAACTTGATTTGGTCCTTGGAAGAATATCAAATTGTACTCAATCTATATTAAACTGTTTTAAACTAGATGACTTTTAATCATTAATGTAATATTACTTAATGTTATAAACAAATGTGGATAATATTTCTTTTGATGACACAATTTCTACTGTAATGAGTATGAAGGGAGTTTAGAAAAGCTTACAAGGAATTAGTCCATGGGTTGTTAAGGAAGTACTTCCTCACATATGCTTGTGCTTTTAGCACCTGATTTTTATTATCCTCTTTGGTAAAGCTCTTATTTGACTAGGAGTAACTCTTAGGATGTAAAATACATTATTGAATACTTGTTTTCTCATTTAAGTGCTTTGTTGCCTTCATATAACCTTTAGGTGGGGAAGTAAGGGAACAGCATGAAATAGAAAAATCAAGGAAAAAAATAGCATTAAGATCACAAACAAGAAATATGTTTATGTTAAAAAGAAATTAACTCAGTATTTCTGAAGAAATAATGTTTCAGTAATATCAAAGAGATCAACATGAGTAAATATGTTGTTATTTATATACCACAAATTGCAAGCAAAATCAGTACAGCTCTGCTGTTGTTATGACAAGTGCTCTGTTTTACAGTCTGGCCTATGTTTTTTCTTCCTAACTATTGAAATCAGTCAAGCTTATTACCTTGTCTAGCTTCTTAGCCAGGCAGCTGTTACTGAAACCACCTCAGTGAATGAGTCTTCCTATTTTCTTGTGTCTAGCCCTACATAATTTACTAATGGGGTTTGTTCTCACAGAAATAAGATTTTACAAATGGAAACCAGTTTTAAATAGGTGCCATACAGAGACTGTGAAAGTAATTTTTTAGTTGCCTTTTGATGAATTTTTAATTGATGGATATATTTCTGAAATTAGGAGGGAGATAGAATGAGATCCAGGGTAATTTCTGGAAGTGTGAAAAGTTATGTTAATCCTTTGGGATTTGATGATTGGGTCAAAATGCAGGCAATCATACTACTTTGATACTCTTTTTCTTTTAAAGCACTTCTTATAGGTGTAGCAGATGTTTTCCAATGCAATCTGAGTGCCCCAATTAGTTTTAGTTAGTGGGTTGCTTTTTTTAAAGTGAGACAAATTGGATGGGCAAATGAAAGAAACTATACCTCAGCAGACAATCCATAACTGAGGGAAAACTAATGGAGTAAGTGAAGGGAAAAAATTAAATGAAATGAGATCTTCCTGTGAAAACTGTTCTTTTTTTCTTCTCAGAGTAGAAATATGGCATTAGAAAGGTGTTTTTCTTCTTTGAGATTGTAGTGTTGATAATTCATTTTAGGTTGTTATCATGTTTTCTACTCTTACTAAAAATTTGTGACAAATTTAAATGTGTAAAACGTACTAATTTGTAACCTGTAATTTGACTTTTCTCTTTCTTTTCTCGTGAGTAAAGTTTAAACATAGGGAAAGAATACACAGATATGAGTACTTTGATTTCCCTCCCCACCCCTTCACCACATCTGGCTGGTTAGCATCTAATTAATAAACATCACTGGGGCTGTTAAACTTTTATTTTTAATCTATTTTGATGTGCCATTTTATACTGAATTTTCTTCTGTGCAATCAGATTTCTGATAAGTAACTATTCCTGATTGCTGGAAAAGCTCAATGGAAGAGATCACAAGACCCAAAAATGTTATATCTTACTTCATCAGGCTTTGTGCTGTTTTTATTGGATCCTGTACAGCCCTGTAGTCTGGGATGTGTATGTGTAGGCAAAATTTTGGCCAAAAACATTAACCAGAAAAAAGTTACCAAAACAGTTGGTCCAAATGTATTTGCACTTGCATTTAGGAGAGAGGAACTTGGTATTAAATACAATAAAGAGGAAGCTGTTTCTCAATCTTAAAATGTTGTTATATCATTAAGCTGTTCTGATATTCTCCAAAAAAAAAAAAAAGTCAAGTGTTTTTTAAGTAAGAATTAATGGTAACTTAACTAATTTTGTATTACCTGTCCAAGGAGAAGACAGGGTTTCTGTTGTCTAAACCTTGAAAATAAGAAAATTATGCCAGTTTCCCACCTCCTAAATGAGTTTTCCATTTGGTACATCTTAAATGTGTTTTTAAATTCTGTTCCCTGTTTTTGATACAATAAACATTTAGTTGCTGTTGCAGGAGCTCTTTCGGCTGTAGACAAACAGTTAAAAATAAAGTCTGAATTTGGTTACTTACTACTGTCCTGAGGGGAAGGACAAATCTTGTGACTTTTGCATCTCGGGTAAGTGACCACAACTCTACATATATCGATGTGCTTAATATGGCTGGAGCATACCTAAATGTTTGTTATTGCTAGTGGTCTAACAGCCTGGATCACATACCAAGCATTAAAACAGCAGAAGAAAAGGAAAATTCTCACTCTTTCTAAGTCACCAAAGCGAAGTGGTAACTTTGAGAAAAGTGCTACTGAATCATGGGCAGTTGTGCTCTGACTTAATTCTGCGTATCCCACTGAATATAGAGTACTGGATGTTGACATATCTCTTAATTCTTGGGGCTTTAAGGTGTTTCCTAAAGAAGCTGAATTGAAGGAGAAATAAATAAGAGATAATGCAACTTACAGGGTGAAAGTCATCATTCCAACAGGAATGATCGCATTTCTCACTCTAACATCTACTGCAACATAACAAAGTTATATATGGATGTTTTTTGTTGGAGAAAAGTGAAATAATTAGAACTTCTCTTCCTTTCTTGTGGTGGAAATGTGGGCATCTAGTTGCCCCTTAAAAAATGGGATTTTTTTGGTTTACGCTCCAAATACATAAAACTAAGAAATGGTATGGAACTCGCTGGCAACATGAATTGGACATACCTAGAAAAACTGCTATTCTAATTTGCATTTTTCTGCTGTTTCCACATCATATCTTAAGTACTTATTTATGAAGATATAAGGGAAAGCAGTAAAATACTGAATTCATCTAAAGCAAAAATCATTCAAATAAATTAGAAATTGATAACGGAAGTATTTTCCTTTTCATCTATTGTGTAATATTTCTAATTTAAAAAAAATCGGAATTGAATATTTATGCTGACTCATATCAGCTAAGTTCCTAAAATAGTAAAGCAGCATCATTATCTACAATTCTAAAACTAAATTGCCACGCCATTGATCAGGCATTATTTAAAAGGCTTAAGCAGACTTCCCAGGGAGGCTCATTTCCATCCAAATCAAATCTATCTCGAGTGTAACCCCACCTTATTTGTAATGCCTGGTGGGACACATGGGGCTTCTGTTGTTTATGAAGTATTGCAGTGTAAGTAATTTGCCTGCGTAAGAGATCTATAGCTTGAAGGTCAAAGGTCTTGATCGCCTGCGACCCAGAAACAAGAAATGTTTAGCCTTTCTGTGTACATAAAGTTTGGCCACTTCAAAACCTTTTGAATGTGCCTGTGCTGTGCCCCTGCAGCTTTATGTGACTCTTCTCTCAACAGTAATTGTTTCAAAAATTCTTTAAAAAATCGTACCTTGCAGGAACTGCTTGGCCTCCCAGACTGTGAATAAAAAATACATTTGCTGTCACATTTGAGCTCTTGGGAGTGAATGATATACTTTACTAAATATTTGTTGCCTTAGGTTACTGTGCAAACAGTAGCTTAAATTGTGATTTCAAAGACAGTATTTATCTCCATGGTTTCAACTACCTGTGCAGCTCTGGGTATGATTATTAACCTTGTTGGTTTTTTCATGTTCCATAAAATCTCAGTTTACAATAATGCATTAGGTATAAATAACACGTTAGCTAAGAAAAGAACTTAGTTTGGTCAATTTCAGGTATCTCTCCGATGAAGAAAGGATTTTGCCAAATGATCTGGAATTTATCACTGCAGCTGCTGGATCTGGCAGCAAGGGAAATGAATCCAAAAATATGATAAAAATTTGAACAAAATCAGGGATTTTAGTGCAGTCTCTCTCCCAGTCTTCAGCAACATTTTACCTCTTTTTATTTAAAGTTAGCTAGCCACAGTGTGATGGTCTCTTCAGGGCCTTGACAATGAGATTTTTATAGTGAGTTGAATGTCCCTCCAGCCTTGGGCTGAGTGTTTTCAAAACATTCCTTTTTTTGGTTTAGTACTCCTATGCCACTAAGAGTCCTGTTAGAAATAGCCTAAATCTATTTTTGGGCAAAATATTTCTGACCATCAATCAAATATCCATAGGTCTCCAATTTATAGATCTTTTCACTAATAAATGGAGGCTGGTAACAAAGTAGGGTTTTAAGAGCAAAAACCTGATTAATCTGTAGAGTAGCAAATTGTGGGTTAATGTGAAGAGCAAGGCTCTTTATTCAACAATTGTTCAGGATACAAATTTACTTTCAGTGCTGAGTAGAAATGTTGTCCCTGACATTACCCCAGCAAAGAGCTTCTCTTACGCAGCTGTACTGGTCTCTAGCTATGTGCAGGTGAAACATCGGACATGCAGTCGGCAAGTGGTGGCAGAGTGCAAGTAGGATGAGAGTTTACACCTGAGAGCTTGTAGCAAGCCTAGATTAAGTCACCCAGACTTGGTGGTTAATAGATATTTTGCTGGGATAGTGTCTATATTGCTTCAGTTACATGCTTATTTAGCTGATTTAAGGTATAAGCCAGTTAAATTATTCAGTTTGACTTAAGTTTTCATGTAGGTTTAATCTCTGAGCTACTGCTTCCTCAAATTTTCACATGCTTCCCTTTTTTTTTTTTTGCAACCATTTCTTATGGAAAGAATGACTAGAGAAAAACATGTTTTGACTATTTAAGCTTCTACGGTTTCTTCTCAGGGGCTGGGGCAGGAGTAGAGAGAAAAAGCATCACTATTAAATTTGTCTGTAAACAATTAACAGTAGTCTATGTAAAGCAAATATGTTGAATTCTTGACTAAACCTTGTAAATTAGTTATTAGTGGTTCAGTTCTTTTTTTGCTCCTGTTATCTCAAGTAAACTTTAGAAAAAATATTCCAATTAATTTCATTATTCTAATTATCTTTTCTTATTGTGTAAAGACCTGTGATTGGACAGATGTTTATGAAGTTAAACAACTAATTCAAACAGTGGGATTGAATGTACTTTTTTAGGGTGTTTTAAAAGATCTCTGTCCCCTTGAAGCGTTTGTTATGTCTGAGATGGTTAAATGTAGGATGACAACAGAAAACTAGATGGACAGAAAAACTAGGATACAGTTCTGTATGCGGTTTATAAATATTTGCATTGCAATTTCATTTGTTTTCATTATATCATTAAGAAAACTGCTGAAAGTAGGAATATAATATGTCTTTTTAACTACATCTCTTTTGCATCTCATATCACATTTTGGCAGTGGATACCAGTGTGGTCTTACATTGAAAATATAAGTTATTCAGGATAAGCAGGGTGAGATATGGCATTCCTGCCTTTACTGATTGTCACAACTTTAATTTTTATAGCTGACAATGTTTTATTTCTTTTATACATGGGTCTCTGTCCCTCACAGATTAGATCCCACTATTAATTTTCCTTGAAGGAATGGGGACTTACAGGTCAGTGTGGACTTTAAATTACCATTTATTTTTAAAGGAACTCAAGTAGTCAGTAGACCACATGGGCTGCTTTTCACTTCGGAAGATACCCATTTTTGTAATGCTATTTGTCATTGTAAGACTAGGAATACGACCTAAATTCCCAGGCCCACACAGCAAATAAACACTCCTTGTCTCCTGGGAGAAGTACTATTGCTCTACTACTAACTTGGGCTCATTATACTGAGCTGAACATTTAGCCCTCTCAATGTACTGTGTATGTGATATATGAGAATGAGTGAGTGGGTGTTGCTGCTTGCAAATGTCCTCTGTTCATCCATAATATAAACAGGCCATCCTTACTGGTCTTTAGGTAACCAGTTTCTGGCTCAGTGTTTAAGCTGCAGTCTCCTGGAAAGATTGTGTCTTGGACCTGGTTCTGTTTGTATTAGAAAATTATCTAGGGTTTGTAGAAATTCTAATGATTTACTGTAAATGATTCTAGCACATATAAACTAATTTGAATGCCCTGATAACTCCTTTACACTATATATCATAGATGCTTGAGTAATAAATCATTCTAATCCTTGGGTTTGACCCCTACAACATCTTTTCTTTGTCTTTTAAAGGTTATAGCCAGCAAACTGAAGTTCATTAACTCATGGCCTAACAGTGCCATCTCCTTGATGTTGTTACCATCACTTTTAAAAATTTTATTAATGATTCATATAGAGTAAATAAACTCACTATAATAATTTGAAAAATGTTTCTTCCTATTTTCTTATCTGAGATGCCTAGCATTAGAAAACAGAAAATGAGAAGGGAATATGAGAGTCTGTGCTTCACTAACTGTAATTTTGTCATTATGCTTACTTGTATTGCACTTACCACCTCTTGCACTGAGGTTGTGACTTGTTTCTAGCTGTTCTCCTTTGTATCCAAATGACAAATTATCACTCTTAGTACAATGGAGCTTTCATCTTACACTTTCTTTTCCATGAGAATTTGGAAAAAATGGTCAAGCACTCAGGAGAAACCAATTCCTATTTGATTAGGATTTTTTGGTTTGATTTGGGTTTTTTTTGGCATTTGCAGAAAGAAGATTTTCAAGATGAATTTTAGGACTTCCCTCTTACACTAAGTTCTTAAGGTGTCTTCATCTGTAAAGTCCCTCTAGCTGATGCGTGTGATGTGCTCCAGCAGAGATGTGGCAGGCAACTTCAGAGTCTCGGAGTCTTGTCTACTCTTGTAGTCAGTTCTCTCTTCTATTTTATTTACTGCAGACCGTACGCTGCAGTAACCAGCTGCAGTGGTGTTTATCAAACAAAAGCATTCTTTTCACCATGGAATCAACCATGACAGTTGCTTTCCTCTCTTACAGTTGCAATATTGTCTTTTGTATTAGACCAGTGCTTCATCCATTAAAAAAACAATACCATAATTTCCTATCCTGCTCTAGCAGAGATAGATGATTTTCTGAATATAGTTGTGTAATGTTTCCTTATTTTTAGTAGGAGTGAATACCTCCTGTTTCTCTGCACCCCAGCCACCCCGTGAGCACCATGTTGCACCAGCAATCACATCCCTGTAACAGGAATTCCTCTGGAGCAACACTTAACAATGTGCAAGCAGAATGCAATGCACAGTAATCTGGGATTTGGTTGTGACATGAATTTTTGGAAGACCACACTACTCAGACATTTTCATTCTATAACAGCTGTTCATTACTCTTACATGGTTATATTAGAATAAATGAGTGGAAAAAAACTTAATAAATTTCAGCCATGACCACAGATATAATTACTATCATAAAACATTTTACATAGCGGTCAATATGGCATAAGGTATAGTTCAACATATGTTAACATGTATTAGCACCTTATGCCACAGTACTCCAAAAAGCTAATAGAACTTCTTGACTCTTCTTTTTAATTATATTTCATTTCTATAAAATTCACAGTTTTAGTATTTATTTCAGAACTCTTCTTGCTAGGTAGTGCCTCAGAGGCACTTCAAATACTAACCAAGAAGTAAAAAATTGCAAAAAGTGAGGCTTATGACTTGCTTTTTGGCTACTATTCACTTGGACAAATTAGCTTGTGAGTTCACCAGTGCATATGGATCCATTTATGTCATTTGAACTGCACTCATATGGATGTTCCATGCTGGGAAACTGAAAAGGAGAAGCAGAGAAGTGGAAATACAGGAAGCCACAACTGGCAGTTTGATAATTCACATCACAGGAGCTCTTACCTGAAATGCACAGGACTTGTAAGATAAACACAGTTAAAAGCATACTGATATTTCAGAGACCTTACTACTTACAAATTTCAGTGCTGTGAGCTTGAACAGTAACAAGTGTTTTCTGGTTTATAGCCTCTCTTGCCAAGTATTTCTGATGCCAAACAGTACTAATAAATACGACATATTCATACCTATACCTTCTGAAAAAAGGCTAACAGGCCTTTTAGATCCTTGCCACACATTTTGTATTTTGTGTGCTAGGAGAGAAAGGTCATCTGATTAAAAAATGCACACAGCACTGATGTGCAAATACTCTGTTTTACTAGGAAGCATTACTGGGAGTTGGAAGAGGGAAAGGAATAAAATAAATTTTTTGGTTTTCCACATTTAAAGCTGATCAGACCAGCATAACACCATACGTAAGAATTTTTTATCTTGAGTTTTGTAACCTTGAACATGTCTTCAAAAATATCTAGATCTAACTACAGGACTTGTAGTAATGGTTTGTTTTGATGAGTGCCAAGTTCACTGATTGCAAATTGATCTCTTATTTTTATTAGTACTTGCTTTAGTTTGTAGGTTGTCTTATATTTCTGCTACATTAAATGTTCTCATTTCTACCACTGGTTTTTCATTAGTTTTAAGCTTTCTGGACCCAAAAGTCTGAAGTAAAGGCAACATTGGGCTTGCAACAAGACTCCATTTTACTTGGCCTCTTAGGATTTTCTGCTCTTTAACTAGCCCTAAATTCAAAGTAAAGACCACTTAAAATTATCTTTTATGGTATAATAGAAAACCCAAACTGAAAACTGTAAGTCTTTTGAGAGCTGGCAGCAGGAAACATCTTGACCACAACCCAACTGAATATTTTATCTCCTATATACACATCTTTTCCTATGAATGTAATTCTCCAGCAGTGACTGTCACTTGAATGACTGTGGCAGATGGCACTGCCAGCTGCTCTTTGGGCAAAACGGCCTCTGAAACACTGACTGATACAACAACAGCAGCCCTTGCAGAAGATGACTCTGCTGCTGCAAGCCTTGGCTCTTACAGGGCATTAATATAAGTTACTCTCCATTACACAGCAAAATGCTACAGGGTCCATGTGGGGTGACAGTAACAGCAGTGCCTGATCCTAGTCTAGCAGCAATAGAACTGGTAGTCCCTTTCAGGTGCTACAGTGCATTGTTGAGCCTTTTCTTGTCCACAGAATGAAAGCCTAAAGTATTAGTGTGAATTTATTTCTGAAGAAGATTCTGGATGGTCTGTATGAATCAGATAAGACTTTAGGGAGAGCAAGCTATTGCAGCATTTGTATCCTGTCCTGGAAATACCAACACTACTTCTTAGCAAGGGCAGATTTTGTGATATTAGCAAACAGTACTTTTTTCAAACATTGCTTGATTTCTACTTTAGATCTTTAGTAAAGCATCTGTAACTTTAAAATTGAGTCATAGGCTTGGCACAAAGAGCCAATCAACTAGCAATATCATATTTAATATCAACATCATTAATATCTATATAATATATATTTAATATCAATACCAAACTTTTGTTTGTTTATATTTCTCTTCAGGAGCAAATTTTAGCAACTATATAGGGAATATTTCTTGACTTAATGATTACTAATAAAGGAAGAAATCAATGTTAAAAATTATTAGGAATGTAATAAAGAAATTAGATAGAAAACACCACTGTGATTATTTTTATCTGTAACAAACATACAAGAACTGTATAGAATTCTTTTTTATTAATTTCAGTTATGCATGAAAAAAGGTTTAGAGAAGGATGACAAAGGTGATAAAATGTATTAAAACATCATCTGCATGAGCAAAAAGCATACTGACTAGGACCCTTCTCAAAAAAGAAAACTAAAGAATATATGTAAAGAATTTTACGAAATGAGGTGTGGAGGAAAAGGTGGATATGGATTTATTTCAGTTCCTTTATAAGAATAAGTGGTGTAAAATAAAACTAATAGTATTCAGAGCAAACCAAGGAAGCTGTTTCTTCACACAACTTTTTGAGCTGCCACATGGTGTTATGGATAGTAAAAATCTACATGATCTCAAAGTATGACAGTTCAGATTCCTGGAAGAAAACTAAGAACTGTTCCATAAAAAAATAGATAATGCTTCTGCTCAAGAACTTTTTAAGCTGCATCTTTCTGAGGTTTAGATAATATTCTGAGAAAGCATAGCTCTGTGCTTGCTTTCAGCTTCCTCAGGTTCCTGCTGTTGGTCACTGTATGGGTCAAGATAGCAGGCTAGAGAGACCGACTTTCCCCAGTATTTCCACTCAACATACAAGCTGCATCTGTTCCAGAGATATCTGAGGGTACCTAACAAGGAAACTGAAAGTAGGAAAGTATTTTGTATAATATGTCAGAGTTTACCTCTAGAAAAATGTCTTACTTCCCTGAAAAAGAAACACTTCTGTGAGGATACAGCTGCCTGAAAAAGTCTTTATGATTTTCATTTTTATTGCTTCTCAGTCACTTTTGGTTCAAATAAGTTATTTCTCACTTAACCCATACAAACAATACATTGCATCAGAGAGAATTTTGCATCTTCTAAAAAATTTGTGTTCGGATTCTTTCAGGTCCTCTCTGGTTTCCTTTATTGGTATTTTACATAGTTTTTATAGTTATTCTGGTTGGACAACAATATATTTCATATTCAGTAGTTTAAAGTAGAAAATAAAAAAGAAAATTCTGGTACTGTCTGTTACACATGAGCAAAATAATTCATCTAATTTGATACATGCTGCCTAATCCAGTACTGTTATTATTCTTGTCTCTTGATTACTTATTTCTCATTCTGTAGTTATTTAAGTTAAAATACTATGGTAATAAGAGAGGTAAAAGAGCTGCTTTATTTATTTTTAATGGGGAAAGTAAAGATATTTTCATCTGTTAACTGCTTGGGTTTTTCTATTTACTTTTTTTTGTCTTAACTGAGATCACTATTTATTTAGTAGTTTATTAGGTCTCTTTATTCTGATGAATGCTTTTGTTTGTTTGTTTGTTTCTGGCATTTTCCCTATTTTCACAGCCAGAAAGTTGGGATTTTTTTTCCCAAATGCAAATTCCTTTCAAATAATTCAATTTCAGAGTCACACAAAAAAGTCCTTGGCGAGGATTGCATTTTCTTTGCAACACTAAATGGTACATTTCACAATTTTTCTCTGCCTGGTCAAAGCAATGTTTTTAAAATGACTTAATACGCAATCTTAAAATTAAATGTTCAGTCTTGTAAACTTCTGTACCTTCAGTTTATGGGCTGAGGTAGTACACTGTCCATTAACCCTGAAAATAATAGACTCCCATCTTTCTCAATTTGTACTTATTACATTTTATGTGATACCAAGGAAAAGAAACTTGGTAATATGTGGTTTTGGTTTTTGGCTCATGCTCTATCGTGGTTTGCTGTGGGTTCCCAGTAGTCATCTTTAACAGTATTGTTGGAGTTTTACAGAGGCTGGCAAGAATTCCCTGCTTCTGATGGACTTTTATGGTTTTGCAAACCCTGCTAAATCACTTTTACAATTTTTATTCATATGAAGTTCAAAAAGGAATAATTACATTTCTTTTAACAGAAAAAAAATATCTAATGCTAGGTATCTGAACAGAAAAATCCTGAGGTTTTTAGCAAATTTCCCATATTGTATAGTGTTTGTTTTTACTATTCCTCCTCTTTGAAATTGCAAAACATTAATTTACATGTTTTATTTAAGGGAGGAGGAATATTTTGGTGGTTTTCTTATTTTACTTTCAGAACTAGGTAGAAATATGTCCAGAGGCATACAGTGGTATATGAGGAATTCCCTGCTCCATCGATTGGGACTGTGGGGGGAAAATATAGAAAAAAAGTCCTTTTTTAAGAGAAGGAAAACAACCAGTTAAGCCTTGCCTTCCACTTCTGAATGCACGCACCTGTAAGTTTCCACAGTTAAAAAAGAAATATTTTTGTGGGAGCTGTTGGTTAAAATAGTAATAATTGTCAAGATTCTTGGCTTGTTTTCTTCTTCAAAATAAGTACTAATTTTAAAATGGGAAAGAAAGCACTTTTGTAATGGCAGAATCAGCTTACTTTAAGCCTCCTCTTGTCCTTAAATTACATTTTCATTCGTATAGAATGAAGAAATAGAAAGGTATGTTGCTGAGTATGCCAAGTTGGAAAAGGAGCACTTCCCTTGCTTTCAATACAGGACCAAACTTGATGGAGAATCAGAGACTGGTTTTGCAACACAAAACACCAGTGCTATGTTGCTATCAATTTAGTCAAGGCCAACACATTTGTAAAACCAAAATGTCTCTAGATTTCTTCATCATGCACTGTTCTGCCTAAAAAGCAAAACACTAGGCATGAAACTTTCTCACTGAGGATAGTGGAAAATTTTGTTATTAATTTGTAGTAAATTTTGGATTTTATTATTATGGGAATATTGCCTTCCCCCTCATCCCCATCCTCAAGGCAAATAATGAACACAGGGCTCTAAATTATATCCAAAGTGTAACATATAAACACTGTGACTTGGGTCAGATTTGCAGGTAAATACTTGATAAATTTTTCTGCTAATTAAGTACAACATAGGTCTTACTTCCTTTTAACACTTTGGTCTTTGAATTGAAAATGAAATCTTACTGAAGGGAAATGGGAAAAATCATGGAAATGGACACTGCAAATCTTTAGGGTAGAACAAAGCAAGTCTTTGGGAGTTAAATACTGGATGCCAAAATGGAAAATCCCTATTTAAATCCCATATTTGCAGGATCTTTACAGTTTTTCTGTAGGTAACAAATCTTAAGCAACACTTTAGCTGCATGGTTTATTCATCTCATTTTAACTATTATGGTAGCATGCATGTGACTGAGCAGCAGGATATCTTTCATGTACAAAACACCAAGTATGAGTAAATTGCATTCCTGTCAATCTATTATTTAAACAAAAGCAAAAAGAAGTTAAAGGCCCTAGAAAAAAACTATTAAAGGTTTGTGTTGCTTTCTACCAATACAGGATGATTACAAGTGTGGGAAATATCAAGTTGAAAACTTCTGATATGCAAGTATAAATAATTATTTTAATAAAATATAAATGTACTGTAAGAGTGTTAGCAACATGCTTTCTACTTTCCATAGATGTCTTGTGGCCCTCTGCCTGATGTTTGGAAACAATAACTGTGACACTGATGTATTCAGTGCTATTGTGCCTGTTGTATTAGGAAAAAAAAACCCACTTCAGAATAAGATATTCTGATTTAGGCACATTTGGATGAACCTTGGGTAAATCTGCCTGGGAAAATGGGATTTAAGTGTCTAGAAAACAAGATTAGCCTTTTCCATTTGATCTTTGGTGAAATCATGTTGAACTGAGATGTTTTAGAGCTGACAGCTCCTAGTGAATTCACTTTTTCTTCACATTATGGAATTGGAGAGCAGAGGCCACAGGCCCTGCTGCCCTTTATTGTCTTATTGCTCTGTTGTGTCAATTCTCATGCAAGAACTTGTGTTGTACGTATTGAGTAGCTAAAGCTTCACTAATAGTATTTGACATTCTAATAGATGTCTAGCCAAAATTATAGAAAAAGATTAGATGGATTCAAATCTCTGTGATTAATAGGATATGTTACTTCACGCAATTTTTTCTTCTTTGAAGTAAGAATACAAAATGAATGTCATAACGTAATTATAAATTTCACAACTTCCTAGAATTGTTACCTCAAATAGGTGGCAAAGAAAGGTAAAGATAACGACCTCTTCCTTGTTTTAATAAAAGTCAAGCAGAAGCCTCTGTAGTTAATAAAAGAGAAAGTTATGTGCTACTTTTTTTTTAAATTATGTAATGCTGAAGGCTATATACATGGTACCATTTAAAAAAAAAATACTATGTGGCAGACCAGCTGGGTTCAGGAGAAAAATTGCAGTGGAATTATTATCTGTTCACAATTTTGAAAAAGACAATCAGCACTCTATATAAGAGATAAAAAGTACAGTGCTTCTGAAGAACAGATCTCTCGTGGAAATCATACTTTGGTTGTCACTCTCTTTCTAGTCTGCTATTAATTCAGTTGAGAAGTTTGGATTTATTGCACAAGCTTACTGTGAATAAGTATAGAATTTCCTCATTCCTAGGTAAGCATTTACCATTTGCAATGAGAGTGCCTATAGAGGTATTGGGCACAATTTTCTGAGTCTCAAATATTAGAGACACCAAGTGTTGTATTCAGATAAACCAAATTTAGTAGTTCATAAAACATGATACTTCTGAAAATCAGACCACTTATATAGAATGATTGATATTTAGCTATAAATAAGAGAATACCTGAATAACTGGAACACAGTTGTCTTGTTTCCATTGATCTGGACATATCATCAGTCCTGCAGAACTGGATGAGGATCTCTTATGATCAGAGCTATGCTTTGAATCAGAGGAGTTCCTTTGTAATGAGATAGACAAAGGTCAGCAGTTTTTCTCAGGTTCTCTCTAATTCAGAAGATTACATAATTATAGGTAATAATTCATGTTTCTCCCCTTCTCAAATAGGGTTGGGGGTTTTTTTTCAGTTTTGGGGGTTTTTAACCTTTCTCATTTGTTTTGGGATAAGAATTCTAAATCTAGTCTGGAAGAGAGGAAATGAAGTGATGTTGGATTTTAATGCTTAATATTAGGTACGTTAGTTATCCATGATAAAATCTAAGAGACTTTGTGGGGGATTTTGTTAAATGGCGTTTTTTATCTACAATAAAATCAGACTTTTAAAATACCTGCCCACTTTTTTACATGGCAAGGTTAGTATGTTTTGTATATATTATGTGATGCACATAGCAATTCCAGGAATTAACGTACTCTATAAAAACATAAAAGTTCTATAGAAGTCTCTCCAGGTTCACTACCAAAAAAAAAAAAAAATCAATATGCTTATTATCATACAGAGTCCAGGAAGGCACTTTGCTGTGTTAAATTAAAATCCTCATAAAGTGCTGATTATCAATAATACTTGTTGTAAAAACTTGTAGTTGCAGTGCAATGAAAAAAGGGAAGAAAAATGGTGTGCTCTCTCTAACGGCAAAAAACAATGAATCTATAAATATTGTTTCTCTGTGCTAAAATTGTAACCTTTACTTGTTGAGCTGTATCTGTTCGCTCTTCTAACCAGAGTACTTTGAATGCATTACTCCTGAAATACCAAAGGAGCCCTGAAAGGGCCAGTTCCACCTATGTATAACAGATTAATCAGATCACCAAAACTGTTAACAAGTTTGTCTCACAAGGTAGACTTTTATAAGAGATGTTCTTTAACTAGAAAGAGACAAATTGGTTTTTAGTTTCCAGAGTTTACAAGATTGACAGGAAGAAAATGTGGAGGGGGAGATGTCAGGGTTTTCTGAGCCTAGGGGTATTAAATGAGCAGCTTTTGACTCAGTGAAATTATTACTCTAGTTAGGGCTACTTTAAAAAGATTTCATACTGAGCAGATGAAATATAGGGTTTTTTTCTTTTTGGACCTGGAATTTTCTTAATCTGTATTTTGCTCTACTTCAACTTTTTAAGCTTTTTCCACGCCTGCTATGTCTCAAATGCAGTTTCCTTCATTTAATCTGTAGTCTGCTTTCACACTTTGTAGATCACATAGCCTTTTTTATGGCATATTTCCCAAGAGATTACTGCATCCCAAAATTCAATCAGAATGTCAGATCATCTAGCAATATCCTGTTTCGATATGGCTTGATTTTGACAGTCCAAATGTCTCAGATAGAAATCAAAGTACTTTAATAGAAATCATTCCATGAGCAAGATGAGGGCATTAAGGACCTAACAACTTTTTAGACTGACTTAATCAATTGCAATGTGAATTTTTTTCATTCACTCATTTGATAATTCTCCAGTAAAACCTACTGACGTGTCTAATCACCTTTTGTCACACCTTCCAATTTTTGTTCAATAGAGAGCTAAAAAGATGAGCAATACGCTAATTTTAATGAGAAAGCATTATCAGTCAACAATCAAATACTCCTCTTATCAATTAATCCACTATAATGTTTGCTCCATTTTGATAATCAAATGGCCATGTTGGAGACTAAGTTCCTGTCCCTCTTTCCACCTGTATTTATTGGGCATCCCCTTATGTCATTGGATCTCCCCAGGGTCAGATATTCTAATGTAGATTCTCTACATGAGATTTCTTTTCTGTAACTTTAGGGATCTCAAAGTCTCCTTCTGTCACTAACTGAGAGAAAACATATTTTAGCACATATCCCAAAGAAAGTGTCAAAGAAAGGGAGAACTACTTCCTCCTTGGAAGGAGCCTGTTTTGTTTTTCAATGACTGTAATGGGCCATCAGACACTTGGCTTTAGGCTAGAGCCTTAATTCTGGGATGACAGAAGGGGCATGAGATCCTCTCCTATTTGTTTTACTATTTCTGTGTACAGCTAGTTTTGATGAGTATCTGCCCACACATGACTACTGTTGAAAATAATTGTAGTTCTCCGTTTGGATTTCACATTCTTTGGTCAGTAAATGTTGGCATGATGCAAGAGGAATATCAAGGCAACAATGCCCTTGAGGCATCCTGGCATTTGCATGGATTTGAAGATCTCTATGTATTCTAAATGCTAGAACAAATACTGTTCAACTGATGACCTAAAGAAAAAGTCAAGAAAGCAGAAACATTTTTTTTTTATCCTTGCATGATAAAAATTAGTAGAAATAGCCTGTAAATGTCTATTTTAAAGATAAACTATCTTTTTAATGAAAGAAAGCATTTAAACATGCTTTGAAATGTCAAACTGACAGCTCTGTTTTGTTAAAACCAAATGGTTTGGCTTTGCATCTTAGGAAGGGGGGGAGAAAGGAGTTTGCTTATAAGGTCAAGTGTTCAAGCCAACCTGAAAAAACGAGTTGTGTTACAATTACTCCCACTGCTGCGCAAACATGAAGCTGACTGATGAAATGAGTCTTCTTAATTATGAACTTTGATATTGTATATTTAGGGTAAGCTTTTGAAAACTCACTGAGTTTGATCCCAGCTCTTTTTGACCTTGACTGAGAGTAGATTGAACTCAAAATTGTTTTATTCCTACTGGCACTCAGCATTATTATTTAACAAGGGATATGCTACACAGTTTAACTAAACAATAGCTCACACAATGTGCAGAAAATCCTTTGAAACTACTGTATATCTAGACTTTGAAGTTCTGTTTAAAAAAAAAGGGAATACACTTTTCTCATATCGTTTTAAAAATCAAATGACTTTTCAAGATCTCCTATGAATATTAACAGCCTTGCTGTGAATATCACTACACGAATACATCTCTTTCTCATTTGAGTCTTACACCTTTTGGCATAGATGATCAACATATGTGGATAAGGTCAAGAAAAAGAATAGGGACTTAGAAAATCAGATGTGATTTGAAAGAAAGCTATTACAGTGTAAAAGGATATTATTACAATTAATTATGGCTCCTAATTCCCTCTGGTTGCCTTAAAGATTTCAGTGCAAAACTGGGCTATAAACATTAGCCTGTCAGGTGAATAGCTTCAGAATTGTGTGGAGACAAACATTCCTTTGGACTGTTTTGATTTTGATACTGTTTTACCAACTAGAATACTAGAACTCTAGAGATCCACTAATAAACACCTATTTCATTATAAAGTATTAGAAGCTTGCTAGGAGTAACCCAAGAACAAAAAGGGTGTGGTGAAGCCATCTACCATCTGCAATGCTTTGGAAGCAGAAAAATGCTTTTAAAACTATAGCATGACTTGTCTCATCTCTTTTGTGTCTGTCTTCGTAGTCTCAGCAGCAGCACCATGTAGTTAGGGCTCTCTGAGCTTCACCAGGTTACTTACCTGACATGGCCAGTTCCCAGAAAAAAAATCCTGTCTCTCTTGTTTCTTCTCTTTTCTGTATCTGAGCTCATGGGCTTGGAGAGGTTGTCCTTGACTAGTCCATAAAAGAGATTAAAGTTAACATCAGGTTGTCTGACAGTCCGACCTCCTCTGCAGCTCCTCAGCTGGGGCAACCCAGAACCCGGTACCACACTGGCATGTTCCCTCATCCCACAGCCCTTCCACAGTAGCGGGGCTGCCCCTGACTGGTCACATCTCAAGGGAGCCGAAAAATAAGATGGAAGGATGACCACCTCTACCCTGCTTAAGTGAGATATCTGATGGCCATACAGTTACATAAAAGGTAATTTTTAACCACTCAGAATTATAAGGCAGAAAAAGTAAGCAAAGGTAATGTCTGTGCATCTCTAAAAATTATTTTAATGTAATAATCCGTGGTTGGGAACATATCTTTTTTTTTTTTTTTAATAAAATATTAGCAATTTTTAGCTTTTTTAAATTTACATGCTTGGATCTCTACCTCCTCCTTCTCTCTCCAGATCAGCTGGTTACCCTGGGAAGATGCCATCACTGCAGGGAGTCTTACTAAGAAGCTGGGGTTAGTTTTAGTTTTGAATACACTCGGGCTTATATTCATTATCAATAGAGAAGATTAGGTTGAGTTCCACAGTTGGAACCTGCTCCTGAAAGTGGTCTGTTGATCCACCCTTTGCACTTAAGAATTTATGCTGGGACAGATTAGTTGAAGAGTCCCTGTGGAGTATAGCTGTAGGTTCATGATGGGATAGGAATTCAAAAAATAGATTAGGCCCAGCATGCTACCTGCTTTTTAGGTCAGTAGTAGCTGCTTAAATTCAAGTTAGAAAGAGACAAGCTACCAGAAGCACTATGGCTGTGCTCTACTGCAGCCTGCTTTGCCCAGTGTACCATGTTGCATGCATCAGTTGCCTAGTTTAGCCTGAGGTGTTGAACACCAAGACACTGCAGAGACAGATTAACAGGTTGTACTGAAAATAAGAAGCAGTCAAGAGATGGTCTAAGCGTGTCTCTTATTACATAAATTCATTAATGATAATGGGGGGAATTAGCATGGCATACACTATATCACAGGGAACTAGGACCTCTGCCACCCAGTGTTGAGTGTATAGGAAAATGATATTTTCTGGCAAGACAGTGAAGGAAGGAATTATTTGTGGCCTCTGATGCAATCTCCATATCAGTGCATCTTTGTTCTTTAATTTGTTTTCATTGCTTTTTTTGTTTGTTTGTTTCTTATCAGCTTTTGAAAAGTGAAAAGTCAGGGATTGAACTTTGAATACTTAGAGGTGGTGTTTCCTCATCCTTCTAGGTCTGTGTCCAGGATGTATCCTGAGGTCTGATAGCAACAATAACACTCTTGATTCAGCACAAAACATACAACTTTTTGAAGGGAACATGTTAATGGGTTTTGTTAACCATTTGTTTAACAGAGAACAAAACCTTTTTAGTAATCAAGTTAAGCATGCTGCAAATTCAAAATGTTAGTAATGGTAACTTCCTGACTGGAAGTTGGTATGCAAGTTTCTTGTTTTGCTTTGTCTTATTTATTGTTTAAAAAAAACCCAAACAACCCAAAAGAGATAAAATATCTGAAACTGCTGCATTATTGTTTTTCTGTGAGATGTAGCCAAAAAGCTGATACATGGGGTTTGGTTCAGGTTTTTTGCACTCTTTATTCATTTCATTGAAAATTATAAAGACTATTTTACACATTTGATTTCCTGTGTACTTCCTTTCAGCCATATCTGTTGGACTGACTTTTGGTGAAATAATGATGTGCAAAAAAAAGTATTTTTGTTATGACTAAGTATAGTGGTCTGAACATGAGACTATAAGACAAGAATAAACTTACTCTGTGGTTTGGACCTGAATCAGTGAGAAATTGATTCAGTTTCCCTCAAAAAATAAGATATGTCCTATTGGCTCAGACAAACCATCTGTCTAGACTGTTTATCTATTTTTTTTGTCTCCACCAGTTGCAACTGAATATGCTATTTACGGAGAGCACACAGAGTGTCTGCTACTGCAGTCCATTTTCTTCACACTTTTCCAGCATCTGTATTCATTGAATAAAGTATCCGACATTGGACTACTCCTATATTTCACCCCTCCAACTCTCTTTTATTTAAAAAATCATTTTATGGTCCTGCTCCCCAGAATTATGCCTGATCCATTTTTAGACCTCACAGTTTAAACCTCTTGTAACAACAAATTCCAGAGGTTCACTACCTGGTGTATCAAGGAAAAAAACAAAACCTCAACAAACCCAAACCAGGACTCAACCCAAACCACAAATCTCTTTCATAATTTTTAAATTTATCTCCCAACTATTTTCAGCTATGTGAAAAATGAAGTTTGACCTAAGCAAGAACCTCAGACCTAAAGTTTCCCCCATTTTTGAATTCTGAATCAGTATGATGGGCTGAAGCAAACCCTGCAGTCTGGATCAGCAAGTCAGGAGGGAATTTTCAATCTTTAACTAAACTTTGCAATAGATCAATAATACCATTCTGACCACAAGTAAGCAAGGGCAGCACAGGTGCAATACAACTCTACTTTGTTATATGTACAGATGAGACCTAGGGAACAAGGACAGCAAAGACAGATAGACTTACAATCGGAAATAACTTTCATAAAGTGAAAAAATTACTAGAAAAAAATAAATAATGGACACCTTTCTCTTGGGAAATGCGAGTATTCCACTTAAGTTGGAAGAGTCAGCTCTACAGGAAAGGGAACGTCTGGCTGGATAGAGAATCCTCAAAAATATACAGGAATTACACCCTATTGCAAACTTAAAATTAATCTGCCTAAAAGGCAAATACCACATGGGGATGTACATGCAGAAGAATGGGTTGGGGTATTTTCCTCTGCACAACACAGGTCAGTTTTGAGGTACCTTTTTTCAGTGTTGAGCATCATCTTTCAATGAACCCCTGAATAAATGTTATTCAAATTATAGTTGCACTTATAACTTTGCAAAACAAAAATTTATAAAGACTTTGAAAACACTGATCTTATTTAGCTTAAAACAAGAAGATTAAGTAAGGAAGGGTAAGTGTTTAAATATGTAAAAGGCCATTTGAAGTAGGAGAAAAGAATTTACTTTGGCAAAGAAAACCTATTAAGAAAAAATGAAGATCATTGCAATAATGCATTTACACTAATCTGGGTTTGGAAGTGAATTTGTCTCAATACTGTTTGACCATTTTTTTAAGGTTTTAATACTTCATCATTTTATATTTGTAGGGTTAACATACTCCTAATTTCTAAAATAGGCAAAATATTGAACAGAAAGTTTGAAGCACTGAAGAGAAGGAATGCAGCAGACAGATGAGTGGAGAGGAGGTATGCAGGAGCAAAGTTAGGGAAAAACTGCATTTCTTTAAAGAAATAATTATTTCTGCCATGGTTTTAGCAATTACATAGAAATGTCTCTTGGATTGATTTGGAACTGTTTCGCCCTGTTATATTACCAAATTTTGTAAGTATAACTGGGGAAAAAAAGACTTTTAATATGCTATCTCATAGCTTGTCACTAGGAAAACTACTGCAGGAAGATGGTAAGTGTTTGTATATTTTGTGGTCATGTGCTGTTAGCTCCTAATATTTTTTTGTTGAATCTAAGATTGTTTATTTAGTGACATGGCTTCAGCTAAACACAGTTTAGATTGTGCACAGCTTTCAGTTAAGAGGCAGCATAAATTTGCAATCAGTCATTTTATTGTTTATAGTCAGAGGTTATAACGATGAACAACACCAGTTTACAGGATGTTAAATTAACATGATAACTATGCATACCTGTTGTTTTGTGAGACCTTACATCACAAGAGGGAAGAAAAACTACAGTAAAGAGAAGAATCCTCATGTAAGTCAGCTGAATAAAATGTGTGCTAGGGTTTTCTCCATCCTAAGTTTAGGACAACTTTAGAGATACGTAATTTACTTTGGGTAATACAAACACTTTTCTTGAGATGCAGCCTGGTGCTGTCCATTTTTACATCATACTAACTCCTTATTTTAGCAAATTGGAAGGATTTTACATTATTGCAGTCATTTAGTCTGTAGCACAGAGAAATTCTAATGTTAGACGCCAATGGTTTTGATTTTAACAGTTTAAAAAGGGAATCCCTGAGAACAAAGAAATCCCAATAATCCTGTAATCCTTGAATATCAAGTGGTGTCAAAAAGCTGAATTCTAAGGATTCTTGTCCTGTTAATTAATTTTCAAAAGGGACCAACTTTTATACTAAACAAAAGAGAAATATCTAGATAGAAAAGTGCAGGCTGCTAGGTCAAGCATTGCAGAAAATGATTTTGCAGCAATGATGTCTTTCTCATTGAACTGAAGTTATTTGTCCTGGCAATAATGCAAATGAATGGATAAAACTACATTTCAGGAGTCCTAGCTGGAAGTTTGGTGCAGAACACTTTCCCATGGGGTAAGTTTTACCTGATCAAAGTCAAGGAAAATATTTCAGTGGCTATTGATGATCTCCAAGCCACCATGCTTAGATCTTTTTCTAGGATTATAAAAGGAAATACTAAATGAGGGCCCGTACCAAGAAAAAGATAGGTTTTTAAATGTGCTTTCAATGAGTGAGGAAGGACATTACTCTCATAATCAGTAAAACTTGCAGTACTCCTAATTATTTCCATGAAATTATGTTTCATAAAAATAAGAAATTTAGAGAAGTGGACTACAGCCTCAAACCCACTGTACCCCCCTTTTTCAGTAGCTAAATATTTTGTAAATAAGCAATATGATAAGAAAAGTGTAATAAAACTTTAGATTGAATGATTCAATGGCAGAAAACGCATCAGCGAGCTGTTCTGTTTGACACTGAATCTGAATTACCTTTTCTTTTTATTTTCGTTTTTTCCCTAAACATTTACAGCTAATTTGTGATATCTACACCAGACATTGATATTTTAGACATTGATCAATACCCAATTTATATTTTTTAAGCCTGAGAGGAAGTATGATAGAGTCCTATCTGTAAAGGAACTAAGGAAACTTGCTTAGTGCCTTCATCTTTTGGGATGACTCCAGAATGGCACTTCCACAGTCTTTTGAGTTGCTGCACAGAAGGAGCAGAGTTTTCTACCTTTGAGATTTACATTAAACATAAGTTCCACTGAAATTTACCAGTAAGACTATGCATTTTAAAACAAAACCAAACTATGGTATCCGATTTTAACTCTTGGGTATGCCTCTGTCTGTTTAATAGGAGAATGAAAAGGACATTGCTTTGAACCAAGCACAATAATTTAAATATAAAGAGAATGGAAATTACATTCTGTGAAAAGAAAACATTTGTTAGCATTTAATTCTTCATTAAGCAAGTAGACCTCATTACAAAAGAATGTTGCAGATTTTTCTTGCTGCTTTTAACTCTCTTCTATTTCCAAGTCTCAGCTCACATTTCTTGTAGTGAGTTTTCATACTGCTAACAAATGGATAGGAAAGAGGCACTGAAATGCATCAGTGTTTCAGAAGCAGAATGTATCTGAAAGAAAGACTTCAGGTATGTCTACATACAGGAGAGGAGTGTGCTTGGCAGATGTATGTTACACCAACTTGAACAAGGAATTGGGGCCTGTATTTTTAAAACTCATTCCTAAAACAATATCAAAAGAATTCATTTGGAGGAATCTTCTGGCATAAAAAAAAATTCTTCATTTTTCAACAGTAGCTATTGTTGTCATGGAAGCACATAGGACAGTAAGACCCAGACCTGTGTCTTTACACTATTAGGATATCTCTTTAGTCATTTGTGTAAGGTCAGCTCACTGTTAGTGTACTCAGTGTCACTTAGAATTTTAAATTAATTGTCCTGTAGGCTGATTTCTACTTAATTTGAAGAAAAGAGGAGAAATATTAGCCATTAAGTGGTGTAGAAAGGACAAAAATATATTTCCATTTGTAAACCTTTAAATTAGCCATCTTTTATGGGATGGAGAGAAGTACAGTCTAGATTGAGGAAAACTTTGGTGTCCCAGAGCCAATGGAATATTTATATGTTTGTGCTCAGAATATATAAAGTATCATAGATTTCAACCACTTTCTTTTTAGAACTTTCTGGTTAGACTGAGGCTTGAGCCACCATGACTATGATTACTAGCTTTCAATTATGATGCTTTAAACTTGCTATACAGGGCAGTTGGTGGAAATGCTCTATTCCATAAAAGCCTTTGATCCCATGATGGATGTTCTATGAATTGTGGGGGAAAGAATAAAAGTGCAGGAGAACTGGGAAAATAAATAATGAAGCCAGCTGATATTATGATGGCACAGCGGGAGTGGTATGTTTCATCCTGTTTTGTGATTTAGTTACGCAGCTTCTCCTTGCATGGCACTCGGTTATTGAAATAATATTATCTGTGCATGATTAGACTGGGAGGTTTTAATAAAGGGCTGCAAAAGGTCTTTCTTTCTATACCAGTCTCTGGTACTTTTGAGAGATTTTAATATGTTTAAACTGAAACTGGTAATGCTGTATTTCTATTTAGGTGGATTTTGCATCCTGGACTATGCTCTCTTTAGGCTTTAATCCTATGCTTTGATCTGGAGCGCTGTAAGGGTCCAGTGAAGAACAATGGGCTTTTTAATTTATGAATGCTATTTTGTATCTTCATAGCTGTTCTACTTAACTTCTACCCCATCTTAATTTCATTGCTTTACTCCATTGTGAAGGTATTTAAAAAATTAGTTCTTCAGTAATTTTCTAATTACTATACAACCTCTTAAAATACAGCTCTATTTAAACTTTAGATTTCATTCTGATTGCAAATTAAGTGATTACTTTTTAGAATCAAAATATTTGTGTGCATGCTGAAATACCATCTTGGAAATAATAAAAAATAAATTAAAAATAAAACCCCAAACCAAAACAAACAAAAAAACCCCAACAGAGTTACCTGAGAGCCTGCTAGAGACACCTTTATGTATGACTCCCAGAATAGTAACATAATGGGATTCCCAAAGAATAAGAGCAGGGTAAAGTGAGCAGACTACCAGCATCCAGTCAAGGCAGTCAGGGATCTGCCCCCACAGTTGGTTCTTATACAGTCTGATTACCAAAAGATGTACACAAGTGATGCAGAAGGCAAATTAAAAGCTTTTAAAATATTTACATAAGATTCAATAATCAAGAAAAAAATAAGAGTATAGAGAATATAACATTTTCCTTTTGCATAGCTGAGATTTGAGCAGGCTGTAATGTGTTACTTTGATAGCAATGTACATTTTTAAAAAACTTTTAATCACAGTGTAGCTGCAACACAGGATCTGTGCTCAGTTTTATTTAGGACTCTGAATGGGGTGTTACTTCTCTTCGAAGACAGCTCCAAGATGTGCTTGATAGGAAGGCTACAAATAATTATGGTGCTCTTTGGATTACTGTTTCTAACATGGCAAAATCTTTTTTTCTCCTGCCAAAAATAACTGCATACTGTCTTAAGTGAAGCTGCCAACGCTGCTCAACAAGTAAGTGATTAGGATTCACAAACATTTTCTTGCATGATTTCTCTGTGTGAGTTTTACAGAACTTCACCCCTTGGCTTCCGAGCCAAATGAAACGAGCCGGACACTTTGCTTTGTCCTCGGGGCTGGAACCTACCGCGGGCTTCATCTTCCCGGAGCCGAAGCTCGGGGCCGGACGCGGCCAGCTCTGCGGGACCGGGAGCGCTAGCCGCCCCTTCCCGGCAGAGCCGTGCCGCGCCCCGGGCGGCCTCTTGCCCGCGGTGCGGGGCGCTCGCTGCCCGGGGCGCCAGCGGCCGGCGGCGCCGCCGGGGTGCAGAAGCGGCTGGAGGAGGAGGCAGCGGCGGTGGAGGAGGAGGAGGAAGGCGGCCGCCGGCCCCTCTCGGCGCGCAGAGGCGCAGGCAGAGGGCGCTTTCGCCATGCGCGGCCGCCGCCGCCGCGCAGCCCCAGGCGCCGCGCACCCCCCGGCCGCGCCGCCGCTGACAGGCGTCCGCACAGCGCGGCGGGCGGAGCGGAGCGCAGCGCAGCGGAGAGGGGCCCCTCGGCACCGAGCCCCCGGCCCGGCCCGGCCCGGCCCGGCCCGCGTGAAAGGATCTCCCCGGGAGCGACCGGCCGCTCGGTCCCGCTCTGCTGCTCCCTGGCTCTCTCCCTCCTTCCCTTCCCTTCCCTCCTCCTCCTCCTCTCTGAGCTTTCCACCTCCCCTGATCCTGAGTGAGCGCAGCCTCGGATGTCCGGTTTCCTGGTGGGTTTTTTACCTGGCAAACTCTGGATAACTTTGGTGAGAATTTGCAAAGCGCCTGGGAAAGTCGGGAACTCCCCTGCAGGCGCATAGGAGCTGCTGCTACCGCATCTTTTCCATCCCACGGATTTTACTGCCTTGGATATTGTGAGGGGAGGGAGGGGGGGAGAGGACAGCGAAAGAAGGGAGGGAGAGGAAAAGAAGGAGCCTCATAATTTCGGCTGCATTCCTCCGACTGCCCAGCCGTCCCGCTCCGCGCCCGCTCTGCCATCCCTGCACCATGCACTTGCTGGAGGTGCTCTCCCTGAGCTGCTGCCTGGCTGCCGGTGCCGTGCTCCTGGGACCCCGGCAGCCGGCAGCTGCCGCCGCCTACGAGTCCGGCCAGGGCTACTACGAGGAGGAGCCCGACGCGGGGGAGGCAAAGGTAAGCCCGTGCCCCCGCTGTAGATGCCAGTTCGCTCCTCTGGGCATGTGGCTGCGAGTCCTTTTGAACGGACAGCTTGGGGATTCCACCAAGGAAGAGATGTGGGAGAAGCCTTTTGAAAAGGGGGGTTCCTTAAAAGTGGGGGAAGGAATTTTTTTAAGTGTCTTAAGAGTTTTCAGGGTTGCTGGAGGGCGGGTTGCACGGGGGACAACTGCATTTACAGAGAGACGCGAAACACCTGATGAGCAGAGGCAGCCCACGGGCTGCGCTCCTGCCGTGGAGCGGGGACCGGCCGGCGGGAAGCGGTCCCGGCTCCGGCTCAGCCGCTGGAGCGGCGCTGGGACGGGGCAGCGGCCCTTGGGCCGCGGCTGATGCCGGCTCTGGCGGCGGGGGCGCGCCCCGCAGGAGCCTCCGAGCGGTGTCCTGCTCTGGGAAGCGCGGACGGGGGGCGGGCTGAGAAACGCTCAGGGAAGCAGCTGGGCACAGGAACGAAACGGCGAGGGAGGCGTGGGGGGACGATGACAACAAAACCCTAGACTTTGCATTTGTTGAAAAGTCTCTCGGAGTTACGCTTTGGGTGAGCTGCTGCTGCGTGACAGAGTTGACGGGAGATGTAAGGTGACACTCCAGTCTGAAAATCTTAGTTCTGCCCAGACGCATGGTGAAGGTTGGGCTTAAACTCTCGAGTTCCAAACACAAATACTTACAGTTCTCGGTTAATTTTTGTTTGCATATGAAGTTTCGTAACATAAAACTCAAGTACCTTTGGTACTTTGGTACTTGTGGTTATGCAGTTCCTGGTAAGCTGATGCATAAAAAAGATGCATAGTATGTGGTTGTATAAGCATGTGGCATTGTTAGAAAGACCTTTGATGTCTGCCTTACCCTCATCTCATTGTTTTGAAGATTTCTGACATACTTATTGAAAGCAATCATGACCTAGCTCATTCATTATTCATTTCAGTATGGGGCAGGGAGGGAATCGTGTGGATTAAAATTTAAACTAATATTCTGATTTTTTTTTTCCCCCTATGCTGTTTACTTTACTGATTAAAAGTTGGGGAGATTTTACTGTAACTACATGGGAAGTTAAGTTTTGATAGTATACATTAGCTGCACTTCAGGTATTCAAACTCTTGTAGACCATACATTGAACACAGAAGTCATACTTTTCAAATAATAATCTGCATGGAAAAGTTTACTGATTATACTGTAGTCTCTCTTAAAATATGTTGACTACAGCTGAATGCCTACATTGCAATATTCTGAGTGCTAGTATGCTATCAGTGATCATAAAGAGTTTTTCACGCTTAAGTATTTAAAAGTAGGAACGCAAAATCAATTCAGCGAGCCACTCTTGCCACTTAGACTATTTATAAAAATTAAAAAAAAAATCAAGACTTAGTGGAGGGTAAAAATACCTCAACTCCTTCCAACCCATGACTGTAAGTCAGTTATTTACTGGGTGAAACTGGCATTTGAGTTGTAAAGTCTCCGAATAGCTTATGCTGGAAAGGTAGAAAGAATCCAAACTGGAGCACAGCACGTATTTTGTATACTTAAACTGCTGAGGTAGAACAGCTGATAGTGAAGGTACTCTCCTCAGTGATACTTTGTGTTCCCCTTAATATGGTGTGGAAAGTTACTCTGTTTCTTGAAGAAACCTCCATGTCTTTGGGAGCTGCCGCTGTAGCGCACAGTGTGTAAGTGCAAGTGCTCCCTGGAAAAAGAGGAACTGTCAGTAAACCAAAGGAAGGAAAGGTCAAGAGACCGGGAAGTGAGCGGGATAGCATGTGTTCAGCGATTACGTTAATAGGAAAACATTTTTGTGCCTGACTACTGCTGAGTAGTAAGTAGGGAAAGATTCTGGATCCAAGCAGACTTAGTCATGCTGGAAGGCTTTAGCTGTGAGTTGCTTTTGCTGGAACTGTTTGAGTGAGTACAGCACGTGTTTGTTTCTGTGAATGTTGAGATGAATATCTGAAGTAATTATGAAAGGATTAAATAAGTAAACTGCAAATAATTGTTTCAAGGAAAATATGATTGTGTTGTCAGTATAAAGTCATCTGCCTCCTGAACTTTGTTAACTTCAAAGAAGTTCATAGATGTTATGTTTTTACTTCCCATCAAGATGCCATGCTGCTGCATGTTAAACTGATGTCTAAGTACAGGTCATACAGGCCTTTGGGTCAACTCTTTACGCAATATATTTCTTTCTCTCCACTCCAATTTTAAGAGCTTTAGCTTTAGAAAACACTTTAAAAAGTGTGAATGAAGTTGAAATTCCTCCAACATAAGAGGAAGAACTGGCCAGAAAATAAGGGTATTGTGTTTCTAAGCAGGTAATTTTCACGTATTAAACTTATCTAGTGATTTGCAGCAACTTGAAAGTGTTACAGATATAAATAGTATTAGTTCTTCATACACAGCTCTTGCAAGGGCGTGTTCTGCAGCAAGTGGGCACTGATAAGCTTGTGCAACACTGCCTCATCCCCCTCCTAGCCCCCACCCCTGCCTTTTTTTCTGGGTTGGTTTTTTTTTTGTTTTTGTTTTTTTTTTTTTTGTTTTGGTTTAGTTTAGGGTTTTTTTTTTTTTTCGGCCTAAGGGTAAAGTTCGTTATTTAACTAGCTTTCAGGGCTCAGAATAATACTTTTCAAGCTGAACTGTCAGCTCAGTGGGATGGGAATGAACCCTGCCCGTAAATCACCTCTTGCGGATTTCCTGCAGCACAGGGGGTTGTCCCGACGAGCTGACCCCCTCGCAGCCACACCCCGCCCCTCCCGGCGGGGCAGGAGGGCGGCCCTGGCCCCCTCTCTCCTGGGGTGGCTTGCTGCGAAAGGCAACCTGGTGCTTCAGTTCCCTCTCTGCTCAGGGCGGGCCCGGGGGAATCAGCCCTCCTGCCCCAAATTTCACGCCGTATGACAGGGACCCGCCGCCCCGCAGGGATGCTCGGAGCAGCTGCAGCAAGGGGAGGGTGAGCTGTTTAGCCACGCCGGTGGCTTGAAACTTTAGCTCCTTGTACTGTCTTTGAGTGTTTTATTAACTCTTATAACGTGTTTAGTCTCTGGATTTTGTTCTTTAGGTAATTTTGAATAGGAAAATGGAGTGAGTATACACTGTCTATCTGGGAGAGTGCTATGTATAGAAATAAATAGCTCTTTATTGTTTGTTTGCTGAAAGTTTAAAAATGAACTGAAGGAACTACATGGGCATTCTGTGCAGGAATGAAACTTCTTAGATTATTGAAATGAAGGTGCAGCATGTACCTGGACTTCATTAATGGCAATGAAGTAACAATAGCAGGAATAGTTTATTACGGTAACAGTAACTGGAACGAAACCACACAGCTGTGAGGGTTTGCCATAGCTGCACCATCATTTTGTTGTGTAGTCTAACCTTTAGAGTTATGTGTCTATGCAAAAGCAATATTGGTCAATTGTCCCATGTAGTTTGAAAAGGTTTGAAACTATATCTATGCAAAGGTTCTTAGTTTTGTGTTAAAACGGGAATAGCAAATGAAAATGTATTTGCCTGTTCTAAAGCTTATCCCTGAAAATTTTATTGGGGCCTCTTTACACAGACAGCAATAAAGTACAGAACAGTTTGTGCTGTGATTCTGTGATTTGTGTTTTTTGCAATGAAAATACATGTGCATACTTGAGCTGCATTTTTCTTGGATGCTACCTGAGATACACCTATTTAGTTTTATTATTATAAAATTATTTAAAATCTGACCTAATTGTACAGTGCCACCCATTGACAGCTAACAGAGTTTAAATACTGTTAGCTAGTGGGAGGTAAAGCAGTGTGTCAGTTTCCAGGGTTTCCTGCTGTCACTGTATCTCCATGGGCTAACCTCAAACCCATCAGTTTCATGGTCACCCATAAGTTTATGAAGTGCCTTACTCTATGTTACATGCACAGGTGAGAGGTGAGGCTGCATTGTCTGTTCTGAAAACAAGCTTACACCTCACTCCCAATACTTAAGCAGTGCTAAATCGAGCATGTAGGGAGAATGTTATTTTTTCCTGCTGCTGTTTAGTCTGCTGCAAATTTTCTTTTATGTGTGTGTGTGCGTAGCCACTCTCTTTCCAGACACATGCACACAAAAAGATGCTGGCTTTTTTTAGAAGCATGATTTGTAGCAGAGGGAATGGGATGAACACTGCTGGTAGGACCTGTTTTAAAGACTAAGCAATGCTTCTGCAAACGTAGATATTAAACCTTGGTCTAGCCTTTTGCGTGAGTACAGTACTAGCTCGAAGAGCCCACTGCGCTTTCTAGTGCTTGAAGTGCATTCCTGGGTGTCTAGTGTAAGCATGCTGGAGGGCCTGGGAGGGACTTCAGCTGTTTGTCAGCAGCAATCCCATGCATTTATGAAGGTCATAAAAAAAGCTTTGGAGGTCATTTTAACTGCAGTGTTTAGAGGCATACAGAAGCAGTCCATCAAAAACATTATTTTTATGCTCACATAGGTTCTGTGTGTATTCAAACTCTTGCCTGTTTTTCAAGGGTGTGTGTCCGCTTATTTTAGTAGAAATAAACCAGGGTTTATACTTCAGACCATTGTAGCTGAGGGTGATGGCAATAATACCCTCCCATTGATACCCTGCATCCAGGATAGAAAGTCTGTCGAGAACCTTGTGTTCAGCTGCTGCTTTTTTGAATGTGGCCAGTGATTCATTAAAAGAAAATCCTTGGAACAAAGGGAATCCAACTAAAGTCACACTGGTTTCCTATCAAATGTAATATCCTGTTTAATGTAAAAAAAAAATACGTTACAGCTGTTTGTAGAATGAATTATAAGAAATTCCAAGCAAGATTGTCACTTGAAAGTTGCAAGGTCCTCCAAAATCTAAGTCATGTCTTAAGAGTTTTGTTTGGTAAAGTACTGAATTTTGCTTAGTGAGTAGGATAGGTATGATTGCTTTCCTTATATATTATAAATATTCATTACATTTAAATTTCACCTTGCTTCTATTCAGAATGATAATGTAATACCAAATTCCCCTCCATGTAAATGTGTATCCACTTTAAAGACACTAATGGCTGCATGAAGTGCACCAGAATTTTAAACATTGATAACTTACAAGAGCATGGACAATTGTTTTTTGAATTCCTATTATGTATCAATTTGTCAACTTGTTTGTCTTGTTTTGTGTTTATCTATCTCCAGAAGTTCTTTTGGTGACAGTTTTTGTGTTGCTCTCCCTCTTTGTTGCATTTCTAACTTTGTTGCATTTTCCTAACTTTAGTTAGGAAATAGCTACACTGTAAGTCATTTATTCTTCTCTTCTTCCACTCTAATCATCATAAATCAATCCCTTTAGCTCTGTAGTAGTTTGTGGGGTTTTTTCTTTTTACATTTCTTGACTTGTCTAAGATAGCTATAACTCTTAACAAGTATTTAGAGACAGCAGTTGCCAGTGGAAGGAGTCAATACTATGGTAAGAAGCTCCTTTTTAGCAAAGTAACCAAGAGAACGGTGTTCTTTGGGGGAGGAGGAGAAAACACAGGGTAAAACTTGTGATAAGGAGAAGGAAAAAAATAGCAGTTGGTGTATTTTGACTATATTGTAGTCTTTACTGAGTATAGACGAGCATGTAATCCTCTTACATGGAGTTACTAAGGCCATATATCTGCAGCAAACTTTTGGGATCATAATTACGGTTAACTTCAATGAAAAATGATTGGTTGCTTGGGGAAGTTAATAGCATTAGTTACCTGATACTGCTGTCACCCTGAACTCTGTAGTACTCCATACTGTTCACATAATGACTTCACCTACTCAGTGATAGTTTTCCGATAGCTTGACCTTGAGAATGCATCTTAAAAACTGTGGAAGGCATTTTATATCCTGTTCATTACTGAATTAAGCAGGAGTTTTTATATTGGACAAGGGAAAATTCTGGCAAAGAAATGGACAGTTCTTGGAAGAAGATGCCAGAAGGCTGCTGGGGAACAAATGGCACATGTTTTTCTGTCTAGTGTCAAGTGTGACATCACCTGTGTTGCTCCTCCTACCTTCTTGTGGCAGCACTGAGAAATAAGTCATTTCAGGAATCATATAGAACAAAATCTTTTACACTATTATATGGTTTAATTCTTTGACTTTCCTTACTTAATAATTGTATTCTCTTGAGAAAGAGAGGAGAGGAATTCAGCAGAAGGGTTAACTTCTCACAGAACAGATGCAACAATTGGCTGTTTCCTAATATTTTTCCCCAAAGGTGACCCACAGTAACTCCTCCAACACCCCACATGCATGTGTGAAAATTTCTAGTATTTCTAAAGATTTTTAGAAACAGTAGGTACCCTGCTCTCCTGCTGTATTTAGCATTGTGGTGGCCTCACCCTGAGTTCTGTGTGCAGTTCTGAGCCCCAGAATTCAAGAAGGATGTGAAGGTCCCTGGATGCAGCCAGAGGAGGGCAACAAAGCTGGTGACAGGGCTGAAAGGAATGCCCTATGAAGAGCAGCTCAGGACTCTGTCCATCTAGCTTGCAGAGAAGAAGTCTTGAGGGGTAACTTCACTCCTCGCTCCTGCTTTCTGGGGAGAGGAAGTGGAGAGAGACGTGCTGATCTCTTCTCCCTCAGGTCCAGTGGTTGGATGCATGGGAGCAGTTAAAACTGCACAAGTGGAACTTTAGACTGGACATTAAGGAGCATTTCTTTACTGAGAGGATGATCAAACACTGGAACAATCTTCTTAGAGGGGTGGTTGATGCCCCAAGCCTGTCAATATTTTGGAGGCATTTGGACAATGCCTGTTAACAACGTGCTCTAGGTTTTGGTCAGCCCTGAAGTGGTCAGGCAGCTGGACAAGATGATTGGTGGAGGTCTCTTCAAACCAAAATATTATGTTCTATTTGAGATTGTTTAAAAGAAGCAAAACTACTATTGTTGTCCTTCAACTTACTTCAACTGCCAAATTCAGCTGGCCAAATGTATTTGTGGTGAACTGCTCCAGCTGTCCAGAATGTACTTGTGGCATCCGTTACAATATTTAGAGCCAAGAGAAAAACTGGCCAAGCAAAGCTTTGCACCTTATCTGCTCTTGACTTATTCATGTTTGTGTAGACAAAGAAATGTTTGGAGGGCTAGTAAGTTTGTTTCATGGGTGTATTTTTTTCAGAGGGGGAGAGAGAAGGTTACAGCTGGTGAATAAACTCTCCAGTCTGCTTAAGGAAAAGTCCCTTTGGTTTTGTTTGTTCCCTAAGAAGAAAGAGAAGGGAAAGCATTTCTTGCCTCAAGTGTTGGAATTCATCCTGAGAGGGTTTTCATTTTATTGTTTTGGTTTTTTTTGTTTGTTTGTTTTTGTTTTTTGGGGTTTTTTTAAATAATCTATTTTCTTTGAAAGTGTTGCCTTTGGAGCCCTGTGAATTTACCAGTCTTGACCTGTCATTCTTCTTGACTAACAGCTGCTAGGTGTTGCAGATTATGTGACAGCTTTGCGACTGCTGTGAATTGGAGACTATGGGAATACCGTAATAGTAGGTTTCACTGGAAGTCAAAGACAGTGCTTGTATTTTTTACCTCTAAAAGGATCACTCTTCATTTGGTGTGCTGCTGAGGAGAGAATCTCTGCTTAGTTGCACACTCACTATTACTTAGAATACACCCCTCCTATTTCTTCTTAGAAATAAGGAACTTCAGTCATTCCAGTTCTATGTATTTGTAACTGCCCACAGATACTCTTGATAGAAACATAATTTGCATGTAAAAGTAATAGTATCGAGAGTCTTGGTGGAGATAATTGTATAATGTTTATAGAATTGCTACTTATGGTTGGATCAGCAGTGCAATTAACCATGAAAAGGAAATACAAAATAAGCTTGAGATGATGCCTTATTGATGTTTTTCCCTTCCCTAGGGAGACAGATGTTTCCAAATTAAAACAGAGCCTAGGACTTCCTCTTCACCCCACCCCACGCTCCAGCACATCTTGCTTAATGGGGAGAGTGCTGCTGCAGTACAAATATGAGCATTTACTTTGTTTCATTTGATTTATAAATGTCAAAATATTCATGTTAAGTGTTCAGTATCTCTTTGCCAAAAGTATATTTTTTAATTTTACTTCCTTTAAATCATTAGTACTGAAATATTCTGTGATTTGGAGGAAATGAGATGATCTTGATAATAAGCAGGCTTGCACAGTAGGTTCAGTAAATATGGAGAATTGTTTTTTCCAGGAAGGACAATTACTTTGAGTTTCCAGTTGGATGTTTTTCTGGCTGGTTAGAGAAGGGCAAAATATTGGTTCGTTTAAAAATACCAAGAATCCTGTTGTGCAGCCCACAGGGCACAGTTTCAGGAGAACATTAACAGCCGCTAGAAGTCTCACTGATGTGAGGCTCAATATAGTGGGTATTGGCCTGTCTCCTTTGTAAAGCTGCATGGCAGCTTCATCTGACGTGCCAGACAACAGAAGCAAGAGCCCAGACTCAAAATCAAATTCTCCGAGGGTTTCCTTGCTTGCTGGAGTGTCAGTGATGCTGAGTTTGTGCCTTCTGCCTTGTGTTTCCAGGCACACCCTGAGGAATGAGAACATACTTTTTTGAACACATGGTTTGGAGTGGTCTGGGCTGCTTTTGTGGCTCAGCAGAGCCCAGCAGGTGGGCAGCTCCTGGTTACCTCCGTGCAATGTGTTTCAGCTGCCAGGAATGCCACGTTAATAGTACTGGATATGTGAGAATGTCCCCTCTTAGGAGGGGTTCAATGTGTGTGTGCTGAGAGAGGTAGTTTAAATGAACAGCTGGACTCAGACTGAGATCAGACCACCTTAGAGTGGCAAATGAGTTGATAAAGGGCTGTCTATGGTTACGGTTCCCTCTAAGATTGTGGTGCTCAAGTCGGATGAAAGGCAGCCTGTACAGCTAAAAGTTGTAAAGTGTTTTGTGATAAAAAGTTTTATTTTTCTTATCCAAGAAGAGCTGCTGAATTCTCTCTGATTATCATCTATGAAAATGATGAAGATCTTTAATGATTTTTTTTTTTTCCCCTCCATGTGGCTGGGCCAGCAGGTGATCAAATCACTAAAAAAAATAAAGGAGTAAAAATCTGTAGGGGAGCTCTGAAGTACTTTCCTTTTTGAAATGTCTGTGGATGGGCTGTAAAGCAGTAAAAGCACAATGAACCATGAGTTTGGAACAGGAAGTAGGGTAAGGAGCAGAGGAGAATTTTCAGAGCGCAGGCCATGCTTCAAAGGAAGGAAAAATTAGGCTGCTCTATTGCATCAGGTAGAACTAAAGATTTAGGCAAACTCTGAATTGAACAGTCACTACTAATCTGGATTAACAGCATAAAAAGGCTCTTTGTAGTAATGAAACTCTTTGAATATCTTAGCTAGCAGTTTCAGAAAATTAATGAAATTTTCAAATCCTCATCTCATATGACAGATGGATGATCTCTATTTTTCCTTTGAGCCTGTAAGTTGTTGCTTTACTCCATGATTAGTTGGCTTATGCTATATATTTATGGAGTGTTGAGGTCATGTAAGAGTAGAAGAATATCTGTAGTTGGTCAGATAAAATGTTTGATTAGCCCTATATGCCATTCTCAACAATCTCGTTGGAGAGCCCCTGCTGCATAGCCACTGAACCTGCACCCTGTGCTCCACTGATGCAGCAGAGGATGATTGGAGAGTGATGTTGGAAACCTCATGCACAGTACACGATGAGAAATGATCTATCACATCTTCCCCCTGATACCCCTTTTTCTCCAGTTCCTTCCAGGTGAAATCTGCCCTTTGGCCATGGCCATGCCTATTCCTGCAAGAAGACAGTACCCAAAAAGTTTCTCTTTTTATCCTTGATCATGTGAGCTGCCCTGATTGATTCACCTGTAGGGAGCTTGTTGCACAACATCCAGCTGATTTGTCCTCAAAACACCTAATGGAGATGGCTTGGGAGATTTCTATTCTGCTTTGTTCTTTCACCTTTGCATTCCACAGACCATACTCAGGAGAAATCCTGATAATCTGGTATGTCAACATGCTGCTTGCCCCTTGGCCAGCTGGGGACTTCAGTTAGAAAACCCAGCAGTAGGCACTTGCAGGATCCCCAGACTCATCATGTTTGCGCAAGGGCAACCATGGCAACATGCACCTGGCTACAGGCACTCTTCTGGTCTTCCAGTACCTCTTAGTTTTTTGTGGCTGGCCTTCTTTTCTTTTTATTTATGCCCTCACCATCCAAGGCTCTGCCAAATTACAGGACCTATTTGACAACCTCCTTCTGAGCAAAGAAATGGAAAGTGTCACTACAAGGTGACAGGCTGTTGGCAGCAGCTTGTGAACTTCCTTGCCTTAAATGATGGTGTGTGTGTGTTATTTAGTTTCCTTTAATAGCTTTCAGTAGACTTTTCTCCAGGTGCTTATTGAGCCCAATAATTGAGAAGCTTGTCACATCAACACTTCTCTGTATCAACAAGTATGCCTTAAAGTGGATGTTCTGTTTACTATACATAATAGTAGATTAAAAAAAAAAACAAACAACAAAGGCTCGAGACAAGCAAAAGGAATTGTTCTGACACCTGCTGACTAACTATGAAACTTCCAGAGTTCCTGCTCTGGACAAGGCAGGGAGCAATTCTGTCCATGCCACTTGTGATTTTATTGAGCTTCCCTCTCCACTGTTCTTTTTCAGGCTAAAAATCTTTCACTTGTGTAACCTGCTTTTTGAAATGAAACTGTTCTTTACCTTTGATCAGCTGACCTCATACCTTTCTTAATCCTCTTTAAGAGTGCAGAACAAGGAGAGGGGAGAGCCGTGAGTGCACACAAGATTCCATATGTGGAACACGACAGATGTGTGTAGGGACACAATGATGTTTTGTTCTCTTTCCTAAGAATTCCACTTGTGTATGTGTTTTAAAAGTGTGTCTTGATATGCCAGTGTTTTGTAACATGTCAGACATGAGTATGATTAAAATGACTCCTTTAAAGAACTACCCATATTTATACTGAAGAACAGGATGGGGAAGGCATTTCATAGTTATTACTACTTCCTCAAAATTCACATAAAAGCTGTTCTTAGGCGTCTGTTTCAAGATGATGGATGATTATTTAAACTTTTGTGTTCATTATGCTTTTAATGTGTTTTTCTGCCTGCCACATGTGCACAGTGAGAGATTTAAAGTAACTAGCTATCTTTTGAGTTATAAACCATGAGCCATATATATAATGTCCTTAATGATTTTTATTTAAAAATGAGTTGTGGTCTCAGTGTGAGAGAGACATATTCTGTGAAATATGTCAGCAGTCTTGCAAAGGCTGTTTCTGCCTGCTAACCACAAGATGTTACTGTCAGGCAAGACTTGCAAGGGCTTGGTTATGTGCACTAACTAGGTGCATATGACCAAGCAATTTTAAAACCTCCCCATGCTTGCAAATTTTTAGATACGTGTCAAGCCTAGCCTAAAGCATAAAAATATAGGAAACACCCCACTGGAGCAAACTAATGGTTTGCCTAGGTAAGTGGCCTCTGTCATGTCAGCAGCTTGTGCTCTTCTGCTTAAGGAGAATATTTAGACTTAATCAGTTTCTGCAGCTCCCTCCCCTCATACCCACCTAACATCCTCAGTTGTTGGACTGAGGATATTAGAGGACATGGCTCTGCCTCTTTAGTATCTCTTTAAAGATGTCTTGTCCATGGGTTTGGTCTGTTTTCATACTGAAGATGCTATGAGCAGGTAGTAGATTCTGAGCTACTTCATACCAGGAGGTTTGGGGGCAGTGGAGTTTCTTTGATTTTGTTGACTTGCAATATGTGTAAAGACTTATTCTAAAGTTAATGTTAATGTTATTAACATTTATAATTTGAACCTTTTGTGTTACATAGGTACAAAGGTTATTTTCAGCACTTGGGGGAAAAAAAAAAGTCATTTAATTCAAGGATCTGGGACATTTGTCCTTAAATTTTTGAAGACCAACCTAAAGAAAAAAAATAAATGTGTCATTTAATTATATTATTCTATATTTCAATCAAATACAAATTTGATTGGTTTTTATATTTTGGCCAGTCAGAGTGACTGGGTGCATTGTCAGATTTCCCTCACCCTCTTGGTTAAGAATCTGATTTTATTTTCATCTTTAGACCTTTATTACATTCATGGTGTCTCTTTAGTTGCTGTCTGCCTCTGACTTCTCCAGCTTGGAGAAATATTTTCCCTCTAGTTCAGAATTAAAATCTGTAGCTCTTTTGAGGTGTTTATGGTGCTTGAGACCCTTATTATGGATTTATTTGTAGGAAATTCCATCTTCCAAATGCCATTTGATGAACAGTAGTGCAGTGCTGAGTACAGGGGCAGTCCAGGCGATCCTTTCTTGCACTTGATGCCCTACTCTGTAGAAAAGCACAGGAACAGTTGCAAGGATATTTAGAGAAAGGTGGTGGGGTTGGGTCACAAATTTCCCTTAATTCCCTATTCTCCTCTTCTAGGAGGAGGGAGAAGATAAGGGAATTAAGGAAAGCCCTTCAGATAAGGATTATGTAATGTGAGCTTTAGCAGACATGGAGTGTTAGCCCCTTAGAAACATCTGTAGTCTTCTGAAGAAGACTATGACATCTAGGGTTAGGATTTTTTTTTTAATCCTTGCATTGGCTGTTCCTTCTGCTTTGTGGTATTTGGACATTTTTTCTTCTCCCTCACTAGGAAAGTACCATGTCCTGCTGTATTTGAGGAATTTATGCATCTTGCCAATATGCCATTGAGGTATATTTGTTTAAATACTTTTTGTTATAATAGAGATATTATCTAACAAGTATATATTGAATAAAATTGAAGTTCTTTTGGATAATCATAACATTTCTAAATTCTAAAAATTTTTTTTATATTTGTGCCAACCTATTGATTTATTTTATTGTTCTGCATATTTTTTATTACAATTGTGGAAACAATTACATTTGTATTTAACTTCAATTTTGTTCTTTCCTTTCTCAAAATCCTTGGTACATGCATTATCATAAAGCCCCTAACTTAGACTATTTAACATGTGTTCTTGTGAAGACTTAAATTTTTGTCATCACTATACATATATTTTTTGACCTTCAAACTGCCTATTCTGAGTCAGAGAGGGTTGTGTTCATTAGCTAATTAGTTTAATCAGAATGGGAATTTCCTTTTCACTTTGAGTTAATGCAGTATTGAAGAATTTAAAGTAAATGCAAAGTCTTACTAAGATGTGAAATTAATTCCTTATCTTAGAAAACTTGCACTGATACCTCAGTAGCAATCTTAAAAGAAAAATTGAATTAATAAATGAAAGAGAAATTGAATTAGTGATTTTGGTAATCATTAAAGTAGCTGAATTTCATGCAGAACTGCTCGAATCCACTGCTTACGAATTTTCCCATCTCCTTTCTTAAAATCAGAATTAGCTTGCAACTAGCATCCTGATGCTGTGGTATGTAAGCGCTTTAGCTGGGCTGCAGTATTGGCATCAAAGTCTTCTAGGAAATTGAAAGAAAACAAAGAAGAAAGCCTCCCAACCTCTCTGACTCTACTTAGTGAAGAACACAACAGTTTGAAAGGTTTCTACCACCCTCTTCAAGATCACTATATTCCATTCCAAGCTCTGACAGAGCTGTACCTGGGAAGGACAATTTTTTAAATTTAAAATGGTTTTATTTAATTTTTTTTTCTGAGTTTGCAGTGTTTTTACTTGATTTATCTGAAATACATTAATTTTCTAGTATAATTACGCTCTGTAAGCAAAACTGATAGAAAGTTGTAATACTTGTCTGGATCCAGCCCTAGTAGTTGAAGAAGGTTACTATCTATGAGTAACAAGTAACTGTTGCACCTGGGTTATGGTAAATAAGACTGTACTTAATTTGATAGTAAAATTCTTTTGGTAGCAGCATAGATTTATGCTGGATTTACAGTAACTGGGCAACAGTTTACTTATGAGTACTTCATGTAAATAACTTCTAGTGGCTGACCTTGTTTTACTGTGTAGCAAAATTGAGTAAGAGTAGTCATGTACTTGGATTCAGTGGTTCATAAGCACAACCTCATGAACAGATTGAACAGATGTGTGTGAACAGATTATTCTAATAAAATTATCTTTTTAATTTAATCTTTACAGGTAATAAGGTTCTTATTAACCAAACCAATTTTGCTTTTTTGGCTTTTTTTTTTTTTTTTCTCCTTACATACACATAAGATTCAGCAATGTTAAAGTGGAGGGCTACTAATACTGGACCACATTGCTAATTTAACAAGTCAGCTATGCTTCCTGCCGAACATAGCTCAGGATCAACTATTAAGCTCCAACTCATTTTTCTTTGTGATTAGATATTACTGTGGGTGTGTTCTGTGTAGTGAGAAAGTGATCTGGTTAATGCCGTATTTGTAAACAGGTTAATTTTGCAACAAATTCCATGTAGTTCATGAGCAACTAAACTTGCACTGACCAGTTGCAAGACTGTCCATTGGTGAACGTAGTTGTCCAAAATTATTTCTGTAGAAATAACTAAACTACTAGAAGGACGTATAAATATTGTTTATCTTCTGCTTTGTACTTGGACTTTCAGTGACACAAGTTTGGTGTCTGGAAATCTTGCTCTTGCCATTTAATTGAAGATTTATTATCAATGCCTCGCTGTCATTCCACATAAATAATATGTTAGCTTAGAGCCAAGATAAATCTAGTAGTGCTGACAAGCATTGCAACCACGGATGTATGAAGTATATGAGTATATACACTAGTGCTTGTTACTTCAGCAAAATTAAAACATTCAGAAGTTGCACAATGTTCATGTTAAAAACTTACTTTTTTTCAGATGTTCTTCTGATATTCTGCAGAGTTACCTGACGTTTAGGGACTTCAAAAAGATAAACAAAAATGCCTACTGTATTGTCCAAATCTAGAGAACAGCCTACAGTACTTTACAGAATGGGGCTGGGTATGGGGAATTGGGAAGCAGCCCCAGCCTAAGTGCTTCCACTTACCTTGTGTACTGCAGCCTGTGAATTACATGCTGAACCTAATTCGAGGACTGTAGATTGATACATAAACTCATCCAGCTGAGGAGATAGAAGCCTGCATGTCTTAAGACCTTTCCGTGTTTTTTGCTCGTTCAAGGCTGCTCTGTGTGAATAGTAAAATAGCCGAGGGGGCAGCAGGCTTCTGTCCTTTAGGCTTCTGCTTCACCCGGATTCTTGAGCAGTTCCTGTGTTTTAAATCTGTCTCTAGTTTCTCACTGTGTTTTCTCTAGACCTTGTTTCTCTTCTTCATCAAACTGATCTCTCCCGTCCCGTCTTTGTATCCACTATCATAATTTTTTGTTGCCCTTTCTCATGTGAATAAATGGCAACGAGGTTGCACCAGGCTGTCACAGATCTTTGATTCCTTTTCCACTTTTTCTCTGCACAGGAAATTACTGCCAAACCAGGTCCCTCTTCAGTGTGTGTCTCTTCCCCATCTCCCTCACTAGCTTCAGATCACAGCTTTCTTTCTTTTCCTGTTACCCCCATTCTCTTCTCTGAGATCCAGATTTCATCTGCAGACTCCAGATCTCTTCCCTCTCTGTGTCCTTTCTTTTCCCATTTTATTCTCAGGGCAGACTGAGCCTTTTTCTGCTTTGTGTTTCTTTACACTGAAGTTTATTCTTCTCACTGCTGTTGCTTCATGACCTGCTGCAGACCAAAGCTGTACCTGCACAGCAGGTTTTGTTCAGCAGCTGCAGGGAACATATACTGATTGTTCCTTAAACATTTTAGTATTTTAGCAGAGCAATCTGCCAAAGTCTACTGGAAATTCATAAGTTGTGGTGCTTATTTGTTAGCTAAGTTTTGCTGGAGATGTTAAAAATATGCCCCTGAGGCACCCTCCGTTTTTTCTTTCTCTTCTCATGACTCGAAATCGTATGTCCCTGCCAGTTTAAGGTTCTGCAAATCTTCGGTGAGGAGGCTGCATTATATTAATGTGGACAAGAAACAGACATTAAGACAGTTCCTCAGTGGAAAATCAAGCTTCAGGTTAGTCTGTCAAAACCTTTGAATAAACACCTAGAAACAAGGTCTTACAAGTGGAAAAACTGAAGAAGTTCCAGCTGAAGTTAACTGCCAGAGCCTGCACAGTTTGGTGCTGCTAGCCCAAATGGTATTCCCATTGCCCACTTGCTTGTTTGTCACCTGCATTGTCTCTTCATGAGTGTCAGCAGGAGTACATGGGGAACTGAATAGAGAACATGATCGGAGTGACAGCTTGCCTGGGAGGAAGGTGCGAGGGTTGAGGAGTACTTGGTTGAATTGATTTTTTTAGTCCGGTTTAGTTCTTGGCTTCACATGTGCCTGTTTTTACACAGGAGGCAAGAATTTGTGGGAGGGCATGAATAAGCAGTTGGGAATAGAAAGAGTGGATGTGGGGATTTTTTGTGACAGTCTAGGACATTTGTTGATCAGTAACTTCGATCACAGTGGCACTGTTAACCCAGCTGTGGGGGCCTGTTTTCTTTTCACTTTGCAATGTCCTGTGAAAAAGTAGCCTTAGAGCAGAATATGCCTTGAAGGAGGCAGGAATTCTTTGAAAAACATCTGTGATTGTTGCGCCTTAACTGCTCAAAGTTTAAGCAGCTGAGTCACGCTGTCTGGTCTCTTGTTGTGGCTAGGAGACAGAGACTGGCAGCTATGAGGAATGCATGGTGTGGCCTCATTAACCACAGTTTTAAGGTATATTCACAAATTTCAGTTTTCAAAAGTTACCTCATTTAAATAGCCAGGCTGCTTGAGGGGGAGTTAAGTGAAATAAGTGTGCACTTGCACATTTATCCTGTGTAACTAGAGCAACTCTATTCAGTTGCATTTGGTGTTTTCCATAGTCTCTGGTGAAATTGCTGAGGGATTTTTCCAAAGTATATGAAACTTTTGACCTCAGATCAAGCTCAGGTTTCTGCAGTACTGAACCTTTGCTCAATGTTTTAATCCCATTGAGTGATGCTGTTTTAAGTAGGAAGTAGCTGAAGGTGAAAGGGATAAAGAAAAGCAGCAATGAAGAGATGGGAACCACTCTCCAATTTATTCCTACTGCTCCAGTAACATGTGTGCAGAAACTAAGGTTAGTAGGAACACTATATAACATACTTTATGCTGAGAGAGTCTAAAGCATATTTGAATTTTTTAAAAAATAAAACTGTGTACAGATCAATGCATCTGATACCTAGCACCAGCTGTTGTCTTGATTCCCATTCAGTGCTAGTACAGTGGAATTAAAGGAGAGATAATTTTAGTATGGAATTTCCTGAGATCATATAGTTTTATTTTAAGGTATTGTTCTGTATCCGGATGCTGTTGCTTAATTTAGGTCTAGCTATAGAATATAATCATGCTGTTTCCACCCTTTTATGTATAAACATACAAACACACACATGCACATTTGCAGTATGTGTCTATATCTATATATACACATAGGTTATTTAAATTACTTGAAATTAAGAATACGTATTTAAATGTGTATTTAAAACTGTCAGCTAACAATTCTGCTATAGCTGAAGTAAAATTACTCTAAGTTTTTCCATGAATTAATCTCTTCTAGTTTTATGGTTTTGTTTCCAGTAGGACGGTTGAAATTTGAAAATACAGAACACAAGGGAAAACAAATTTAAAATTAAAATATTCTGAAAAAAAGGTAATTTTTTTCCAATTAAATTTAACTTCCAATTAAAAAAATTTTTAACTGCCTATTTTTACACAGTGCCTAACACTTTCATACTGATTTTCATGACTTAGCCCCAGCTGCCAACTAATTACCACACAGCTACTCGCTCCCCACTGCCCCCAACTCCTGGTGGCATGGGGAGGAGAATCTGGAAAAAGAAAGGTAAAATTCATGGGTTGAGAAAAGAATAGTTTAATAGCTGAACCATAGTAAAAGATAATAATTATAATACCAACAATAATTCTAATGGAAAGGAGAAAGAAAGAGAGGACTAAAACCGAAGAGAAGCAAGTGATGCACAACACAGTTGCTTCCTGTCTGCTGCCTGATGCCCAGCCCATCCCCGAGCAGTGACTGGCTCCTCCCAGTTTCTATACTGTTTGTGATGTTTTCTGGTATGGAATATCCCTTTGGCCACTTCGGGTCAGCTCTTGGCGCTGTGCTCCCTCCCAGCCTCTTGTGCACCTGTTCCTGGCAGAGCAAGGGAAACTAGAAAGTCCTCGGCTTAGGCTAAGCATGGCCCAGCAACACAGTGTGTTTTCCATGTCGATCTCATACTAAATCTGAAACACAACCTTGTACCAGCTACTAAGGTGAAATGAACTCTGTCTCAGCTGAAAGTAGCATGCTGACTCTTAAATGAGAGGAGAGACTCAAATTGCAGATCAATAAGCTGGTTTTCAGGACCTGGTGGTTATACTCGTTGCAATCTTGGTGTATCTTACCTAGGTGTATGTTGAGACTCCAGGATATTTACTTCTTATGTTTGCCAATACTTTATTGTCAAAAGATTTGAAGTCTGTGTACTCATTGACAGTTGGAATTTCAGGGTAGTAGAATGCAGCAAATCTGCATTATCAGGAGAACTGTTTTTATTTAGAATTAAACATTTTTTTCAAGCCAAAACCACATCTTTGTCTGGAAAAGATTTTGTAATTGTTAGCTGCCTGACAGCATACAGTTAAATAACAGTGTGCACACTATCTGATGTGGATGAATAGAAAGCTGGCTGCTTTCACTTAAAGTATTGTACTGTATTCTGTATCACTTCATATAAAAGGTGATAAAGATATGCACAAGACAGAAGCAACTGACTTAATAACCTTCCTTTTATAAATGAGGTAATTTTAAGTAGTTTTCCAGGTCTTTATTCCCCGATCTGCATGGAGTGAGGCACATGCATGACTATAACTTATTTCATATCTAAATGTGACTGTCCACAAGCGTACCTTTAGATAAATTCAGAGGCCCTTGTGGCAGCGCCAATGAAACAGTTACCTGTGCTGTCAAATGCCAAAGGTGGGGTCTCTTTCACTCCTTCTCCTGCCTTCTTGCTTCATTTTCATCCTTTTTTATTAGTTTTATTCTTAGTGGGGAAGTGAGACTGAGTCGCCTCTCTCACACTCATTTCATCTGAGTCAAAAGTGTTTCATAGTTACCTCATCTTTTTGTCATATTTGCCCCAAACTGTGAAGTGTAATATGCATGTAATATGCATCTCTCTGCTTTAAATAGAAAAAAAAAAGTTGCTTTTAGTAGACTGTGATTACAATAAAAAACCCCAGGTGATTTGTAGTTGAAGTGCAGTTCTTTGCCTCAGCACACCAGGTGATAGTTTCATAGAAAATATGACCGATGAGGAACGCTGAATGCAGTTCACTGTATTTCCCATTCATGTTTTTACGGCAAAAGGCTGTTTGATTTCATTAGAAAGGAAAGTGAAAATGAATCAGTTAAAACCTTTACCTCAAAGCCAGTGGAGTACCTGGATTTTTTTCAACTTGATAATCCTGTCCTGACCCTGTCAATCTCATATTTATGATTGCTAATGTGCACTGACAGGAAACAAAGCATTGGAGAAAATGTCTTCTTGAATGCCTGGAAACTGTAATTTGAAGAATGTTTCAACTGTCCTACCATGCTAGTTTAAATGGCCTTACTAATAAATTGCAAGTGTTTTATACGGTCTGTAAAATAACAACCTATAAAGGTAGGGAGTGTGATAAACAAATGCACATTACTGCTGCAGAAGTGCTTCCTATATCATTGTTATCTGCTGCACCACACAGTGAACCCTTTTCTACCTGCTGTAGTAAAGTGCCAGTACTCATTCCCAAATGTGAAAAATTGCAACGTCAGCAGAGCAAAATAATGAAACTTTGAACTTATAATAGTTGAAATGAAACTATCATAAGTTAATAAAACTATGTGATTTGTCTTCTAGTATTTAGGATTGAATATACTTGTAAGTATATTTGGGTACTGAACTACTGTACTGGGTTGGGGGAAAGAGATGTATAATAAAAGAGGGAAATAACTTCTATTAAGAGCTTAAAGAGTTTCAGATCAAAAGGCGACTGGGTAAACCATATAGAAGTCCTTGAAAAAGAGAAAATGTAGGATGGCAGAAGGCATAAAACTGAAGCCAAAGACATTGGTATGGGGTTTTTTCTTCTGAACTGTGAGAATGACTAATCTTTAGAAAAAACTGTCAAGGGAAATGGTGAATTTAACATCCATTCTGGTCCTTAAGTTTATATGCTCTAAGATAGGAGTCTTTATGTTTCAAGACCTTTGATTCAGTGCTGAGGTAACACAGATGAAAATGTCCATTTCAAGCAAGAGGTTGGAGTAGACTTCCTTTGGTGTATCTGGCTCTCCAAGCAGAAGACCTTTGTACTAACATATATAGTAGGGCATGCCAAAATTCTCCCTGGTATGATAAGTACAAAAAAGCCTTGGAAATACCATGATGACCAGTATTTCATCTGATTGTGATGTTAATACTGAAGGACAATATCTGAAGATGAACTTTTTCCAGTTTTATCCTTTGGCTTCCATCAGGCAGCAGATAAGGCCTGAGCCAGGGTAATTAGCCCACCAAGTTTGTTATCCAGTTATACATACACACCCCCCCCAAGTCTGCTGAATTCCTTTGTTGCAGTTGCTTGTAGCTGTTGCCTCCAGAGCAATGAGTTTGTTGCATCATGTAATTGAGTCTTGGAAGGGAGGTGGAACTCTCCACTCCCTTTACTCTGTTATTTGATTGCTTTTCTAGATTTCAATCAGTTCTGGTTTTGGAATAAATAATATACAGTTATTTGTGTATTGCTATTATGATATTTTTATTTTACAGCTCTCATACAGAAACACCTTGGGGTTGTGCCTTGTTTTTCTTGTCTTTTACTGTCAGATCCTCCTTGCATTTTGAAGTGGGGTGATATGATTAGTGTGATTTGTGAAGGGAGAGTGGGCAGTTAATGAGATACGATCATACAAGACCAAAACATGGCCATTTCTTGTTGAAGCAGCCGGTAATAACATTCCATTTTATTCAAGTGATGCACCCGAATGTGATTTCATCCCTATCACGCTCATCAGTGAGTAACATATGGGTGTCTCTCTTCATTTTAATGATTATATATCTAATAATGTGATTGGAGATTAGGTGCTGCCTCTTACATGTCCTTTGTGTCCTTAGCTGTCCTCTTACAAGCACACATACTGCTTTTATGTGAGTGTACATTCATCCATCACAGATAAGCAAACCAGAGCAGGTATCATCATGGCATTCCTGTTTCTATTTAAGTGAAGAGAGAAGAGCTGTGATCTTTCCATAAATGTTATGACAGGGAGTAATTCATGCAGCCCCAGCTTGCCCTTATTTACATCTTGAAGTATCTGAAAAAGAGCACTGGATGGATGAAGCTGTAGCTACGTGCAGAAGGAATTATTCTAGTGAGCCAAATACAGTCAGTAATTTTGGGCATCTCAGTCCAAATGACCCCTCTGGCTTTGGAAGAAATATTTAATTTTTTAGAGTTTCTTGTCATTGCTGGGTTTTGTATAGAAACATATGTGAAAGTTTGAATTGTGCCTCCAGAAGCTTAAATAAAACAGTAAGAGTTCGGTTTGAAGATGGAAATAAGATTTGGCAATATTGCTAACAGGAAAAGAAACACTTTCAAGCAGTGTATTTAGGGAACAAAGATAATTCATTTTATAATTAAATATAAATGCACTTTTCCTCAGATGAGCATGCTAAACAACCTGGAATACACTTTGCATATCAATAATATGTGGCTGTTCTGATTTGTTAAGGAGTTTAAAAGTCATAAACTAAAGAAGTTAAATCTATAAATCTAAGAGTTATTTTGGCTTAAGTTCTCTCATTTACTCAGTTTTATATCCCAAATAAATGTTTTAAGTCAGTAGTTACTCTGGGCTTGCACTTATGTGGAAACAGAATGCAATCCATGTTTTTGTCCCAATCTGCAGACTTATGTCAGATCCACACGTAGAAAGAAACAAAATATGGAGCCAACATCTCCAGTACAAACCTCGAGTGTTTACTCTTGGTTATACTTTTGGGTAAAGATCAAGGATCTGATCTTTGTGGCAACAAAGTGGGGGAAAAGGGCAACAAGCTGCTAAGGGCCAGATCCTGTGATCCAGAGTGCCTGCATTCAGGGTATCCATGGCTGGCCTCTTGGCACTGAGATGCTGGGTGGCAGCCCAGTGTGAAGCAAGACACCCTGATGAATTGGGTGGCTTTTAAGACTCGCTGGGTGGCTTTGAACTTCTGATATAAACTATACTGAGATAATAGATCCCCATTTCCAAGGAAAGCGTTCAGGATACCAGACCATACGTAGAGAGTGGTCACTGACTCTCTCTACTAAGTGCGTTTTTTAGATGGAAGCACCTGTTACACTTTGCACAAAACTCAAGCTTGTGAAATGCTTTCAGAGTGTGCCAAAGAGATCAGCTTCCTGGGGAGATTCTCAACGGTGACCCTCCTTTGTGAGTCCCAAATAAGTACCTGTGTGCTGTGGTGCTTGGACATGCTTTTGTTTCAAATTGGTAAGCAGGTGTGGGTAAGTGTGGTGAAAAGCCCTAGGGTACTGAGCATGGCTAGACAGAACTTGCAACTTCAGTTTATTTTGTTGCCCCTGTAAGTGTAGCCAGATGGAATGCTGTTTTGTGTGGCATGTAACAGAATGTGTAAGGTGCATCTTTCAAGTACATTGTTTTCTGTCATAGGCCAGAAGAAGACTCTTAGGAGGGATTTTTAGTTTTCATCTTCTGCGAAGCACAGAGATGGTGTAGGTGGGTGCAGGGTAATGGCCAGCTTTAAGACCCTCTACCTCTAATTCACTCTACCACACTGCGCAGCAGCCTGCTGAGTAAATTAGAGCTGCTTCAGAATTTCAGGACACAGTAACTGAGGCATGGAAGTTCTTCTGTGGGCATTTGTCCTCTTCATTTCATTCCCTCACTAAGAGGCTCTACTTAGAAAAACCTGTAGCACTTCATATAAAACACTTCTGCTCAAGAAAATGCTCCTCAGAGCCACTGAGTCCCCTTCCCAGCCTGTGAATGCAGCTGCAGTGTCATGTACAGAGGGCAGACCAGGTCAGACTAATTCCCTCTTTGGGAAACATGGGCACCAGCCAGAGACTTGAAATATGCAAGAAGTTAGTTTTGGAGAAGTCATGGACATGGTAGTGAGAGTTGGTGTAATTCTCTTCTTATTTATGGAAAACAAACAAAAAACCACAAACCCCAGAACTGCTGCATTGCTCAATGTGTATATATAAAGCCATAATAATTGCTACAGAAAGTGGAGACACAAAGAAACTGCTTTTGTTTTGCTTCTGTAATTTCCAGCGTTTTAGTTAAGGATCACAGTGGGAAGGGAAGTTTAGAAAGCAATATCTTGAATTTATCAGAGGACACCTGTTCTTGAACCTCTGTTTAAGATAACTAATGGGTTATTTCTAGGCTTGTAGCTGGAGCAGGATGGATCTCTGGGAGAGCCTGCATGAAGTTTCTTGGAAGGATTTTATCCATGCTTAGTTCTGTGTTGCAACAGCCACTTTGCTGTTAGTGCTTCACCTGTTGGTGCCTTCACTAAGTAACTAATATTCTGTTAACTCGTGCACCATCACAAACTACCTTCATTTTCTGTTTGAACTTAAGTTCTGTGATTGAATGTGTGGTAGGTACCATGAAGATAGTGACAGGCTGTCTTGATTCTCACTACTCGTTTGAAGACCTACTTTGGATATTCAGGCATTGAAGAACAGCTGTAGTATATGCTTGGAATTCTAGTTCCAAAAAAAAATTTAGCATAAATGCAGAAGTATACTTCTTATCTCTGTGTATGTAGCATTGGTTATGAAAACTGCAAACTGGCAATTTCAGGTTTTTTCTGCTATCAGTTGTAATTTTGAGATCTATATCCCCACTTTGAGTTCACTAGCTACATTTCTGTGTTGAATATTTTTTGAACTGATGTCCCTGCACATGAAGATTATGAGCTCTCTGATAGTTATGAGGTTCAGGATTTGATTCAGAGTTTCTAACGTTGGCAAAAGACAATGGATTTAGTAGGCTGTGAGTTAGTCCTAGTGTGCCTAAATAGTTATTTTAGTGAGAATAAAGTGTGTACTTCAAGATCTTATAAAAATTAAAAATTATTGTCAAGAAGTTCTTTTGCCATTACTTACAAGACCCAATTAAAGATTGAAATACATTTATATTATTAGACAACTACACAGGGATATGTGAAAGTATATTAAGTTACTTGTTTTCTTTTTAGTATCTTTTTTTTAGAAGGCACTGTAGAATAATTTCAAGTGAGTGGTGTCAACTTTTTTTCCACAGTCTAAAAAAACTCAGTAATCTTTGGAAAATGAGGGATTTTCAAGTTTGTGAGCAAAGGAGTAGTTATTACCATTTGAGGATTGCAGTGTGCTTGTTAACTGAATTGCATTTTGAGCACAGTCCAGCATCTATGGGCATTTAGCCATGTGCTGTATTAGAAACTTGGTCACCCAAAGCTGTTGTGAGAGATCAGGGAGCTTCAAAGGATAAACCCATGCAAATTCTAAATTAGCCCCTGGAAGTTCTCTCTGCATGAACTAAGGCATTGGGAAATTTGAGATTACTTAGTGACTGAAGTGGAATATATGTATATGTTGGACTTTTTTTTTTCTTCTGAAACTCGTTACAAAATGTTCCTTTTTATGATAATAAAGATCAAGTTTATTTCATACATTGTTTCTATTGAGGCAGATTTAAAAATATTGACCTTTTTGGTTCATGACTTGAATCAGTTTTTCATTTGTTTGGGTTTCCAGAGGTTTGGAGGTTTTTTACTTTTTGTTTAAGAATGCCCTACTCATGGGTTTGATGCGCCTGGATTTCACTAGGATGAGTCTGCATAGGTTTCTATTAATCAAGGTAGGCTGAAGAAACACTGTATCTTGCCATGGTGTATCTCTCATCTCTTAGAGCAGGACTTTGAGACATTCTGGGCATCCAGTAGCTTAAACATCTGCTTTCACAGGGGTTTCTTCACTTGACCTGAGATCAATGAGTCAATGAACAACTTGGGGCTTTACAGAGGTTTCTAAGACCTTTGGGTTCCAAACAAAAAAAAGATAAGTTGAAGCACTGTTAGAGAGCACTCACCATGTTCTTTTCTGCTTTAGCTCTTCCCCACCACACAAGTTTTAGAGGGCAGCCAAGAGTTCTCTGCTTCCAGGTGGCTGCTGAGATGGAAGTTCCTTCTTCCTCGAGTGGAGCTGTAGTTGTCTAAAAACCGTTCTGCTATGAAACTATGTTCCTTCACTCTTCTCTGTTCCTTGATGACATCCTGAGAAGTGGGTAAACCAGACTGCAATATGGACTTATCACGCTATATCTAATGCAACCATTCATTTAACCTTAGTATTTCACTAAACCAGCTTTAGGTAATGTATTTTATCAGATTTTTATCCATATATTTGTTTCTGTGATTTTGATCGCTATTCTTTTGAGGGTTTTTTTTTTTTTGTAGATAGCTAGCTGATCCAACTGCATTTTATGTTCTTTGAAATTCTCGTATCTCTACTTTTTTAAAAAAGAAGGCTTTAGAAGATTAAAACTTCTGAGAGCTCATCGCCCCTACAATCTCAGTCATACCATATCGTGAGTTATGTAACAAATTTCAGCTTCTCCAAAATAAAAACAATAATATCAGAGATTAGTTTAAAAATTAGTATGTATGCCAAGTAAATGTCCACAAACAACTGATGTACATCGCACATTTTAATTGACTTAAATTTCTTCTCTTTCTAACAAAGCTTTCTTTTCTGCTAGTCAAAACTTAGGTAGGTTTTTATGAGTGGAATTAATAGAAAGGAAAATAGCTGTTGCTCAGCTGTTGGAGTATGCACCTTTAAAGAATAAGAGTTTGATACTTTTTGCAGTGGAATCTTTCACATGAAGTAAATAAGATTAGTCTTTGGAGCTTCATCTTTTAATTTATTTAGAAATTAGCTAGAGTTAAGATTCAATATGGAGCTATTTCAGAGATAATTTAAAATTGTGTCTAAGAGTTCAAGGTGTTAAAAATTTTTGGCAATTGCTTTGAATTACAATTCGATTGTTTTTAAAGTGGGACCAATAGTAATTTTCTTTTTTATTCTCCCTAAAACTATGTAGTTTAAAACAGAAAAACATTTGAGCTGAGTTACATAAATAACCTCAACCAGAGATGCAGTCCTAATGCCTTTATTATAGGGGGAAATGCTTTCTGAAAAACCAAATGTTGCAGCTTTTTATGACTTCATGATTATAAAAGGTTCTTACTGTAAATTGTCACGCAATTCAAATAGACTGATTTGATTTCCATAGCCCTGCTTTAGATTAAAGCCATAATATGGTACTGAGTAGGTTTTGGTGGGATTCATTCATGCTCATATAATTTTTAGAACTTTAAAGCCATTTTTCTGATTAGAAAATTATGGTTTAAAAAAAGGGTCTTATTTAAATGCAGTGTTTAGTTTTTTGTCTGATTCACTTTTCAACTCTTGAGATACAAGTGGACTGTTTCTGATATTATGGTTTAAACCACTGATGTAGTTAAATGTTAAGTTGCTTAAAAAATTATTTTGAATGAAAGCTTTACAGTTCCCACTGATGTCTTTCTCATAATTAGCAATCTAAAATTAGCACTCTGTTTTCAAATTACTAAAATAGTTAATTTTTAAGAATTTTTACCAATCTTACAATTGGTGTTTATCTTGGTTTTGGTTACATTTTTTGCTTACAGTGATGACATGTAAGAAAGAAAAATTGTAGCCACAAACATATGCTAAGTGTCAATACCAATTATCACTACATTATGGGCTTTTAAACAACTCAGGTCTATACAAAAGACTCGTTTGAGTGCTCCTGTAAACGGCCTTGAGGAGATGACTAACTCTGGATTTGGCTGCATGAATTATTGCAAATGGCAGCAAGGCTGAAGGAGTTTGGTTAATACTCCTTGTGTTATTTCCTCTTCTTCTATCTTCCACTTCAGATAGTTTTCTGTATAAACAGCAAGATGGACAATATTGGAGGATGGTAAGTCAGGAAGGCAGCAGTCATGTTTACTATGCTTACTCAAATCTAGTTCTGTAGATTTAGGCATCCCTTATATGTGTGGTTATTGTCCACCAAAAATTGGTGGATATTTCGTTATTGATTTCAGGGGGGTTGGACCAAGATTCTGCATTAGCACAGTAATCTCTTTCCTTGAAAATTGGTCTCTTTTTACTTATAAGCTTTACTTGTATAAGTATGGTTTGTGAGCTTCTGCATTGTTTAGAGTGAGATACCAACTTTATGGGTTTTTGGTTTTCAGAGGAGGAGATGCGCTTTCTGTTTTTTTGTGCCTTAAACTACCTTAGTTTGTGTGAAAACAAAATGTAATTTTATATTACATCAGTGAAATACAAAGTAAATTATAATATAAACTAATAAAATCCACATTTTTCGTTGCTTCAGTATAGCTCATTATCATAGAATATTTTATTAAACAAAATGGAAAAATAATTTTTAAAATAATGCCATAAGTTCTTTCTATCTGTTTAGTAAGTTATCGTAATTCTAAATTCAAATCTTCAACTTAAGAATGATCCCCAGGGTTATATATATGAGACTTAGAAAAGTTGATGTTGGGGTGCATATGTTATTTCAAGACTACATTTTTTTCTCCTTCTGAACAAACTTAAAAAACCCAAAAGTCTTAAGATCTTTGCACTGGATCAATAAATCGACCATGTCAAGTAAATCAAGTGTCTCTTACACGAAGAACTGGCTTCTGGTGAATGTCTGCATGATACAACCTAGAAAGGAGGGTCATTTTGTACCTAAACTATAGATCCATTTTTATGTAGATCCAGTGCAGGGATGGGTGGTTTATATCTGAATTCATGAATGGGAAAGGTAGGGAGCAATGTCAGTGTGTTCTGCTCATTGAAAGATGCCACTGCTGTGGCTCCCCTTGTGTTTTGTCTTCTTAAACCTAATTAGATTTTTGCCTTTTTTATGTTTGCTTTTATATATGTTTATATATGTGGCCTTATAAGATTGAAGTGTATTTTGTCTGAAAGTCATCATAAGTTTTGCACAGCTACTGAGAAAACAAAAGAAAAAAGAAAGACCTCCTAAAATTCAAATTGTTTGGAACTGATCCATTAGTCAGAAAAAGATATGATTTTACTCCCTTCCTCTCCCCCATCCTCTTAAAGTACGGGGTGGCAGTATGCTAGAGAGAGCCCTGATTTTGGAACAGGCATCCAAACAACATTTGTTAGGCTGTTTTGTAACTGCAACACAAGGTAATAGTTTAGAAGTACTTTATGTATTTCTACAAGCCGATTTTTTTGGCTGGTTAACATCTTTAAGGAAAAATCAGTCTACTGGATTATTTCTTGGGCATTTTTAACCAACTGTGCTTTCCTTCTAATATATATAATTACAAAAAAAGGACATTTTTCTTGGAATCAGATTCACACGTAGAGCTCCACATGTTGTGAAGGAGTTACTTGATCCACTCAATCCAGCAGAAACTTCACAGTAAAAGAAATTTCGAACCAACATGTCCTTATTTTGTTGCATATACTTGGAATATTTACAACAATTTCTAATAAGATATGCTCATCTGCTTCCTTTAGAGAAGTTTGTCTGGATTGCTTTCTCTGACTTCAGCTGTGGCAGTACTGTTTTATGACAAAACTGGCAGAAAGCAAGATGGTAGCTAGATTCAAAGTAAACAAAAAAGCCTCAATAAATGTTTGTGTGGCTCAGCAAAGGGAGACCATTAACAGACAAAAGGGGAAGTTGGTTAATATAGTTTCCCATATAGATCTCTAGAAAAAAGAAGTTGATTCAACAGAATTCTTTTTCCTAATATCCAGTGTAAATAGCATGTCCTGTAAATATAAATCTGTTACTCTTTGTCCAAGATAATGTGGATATAGAACATTACTTATTTCTTCCTTCCTTGTATTTAGCTCTTAACTTCCCTTAAGCTCCTCTTCTTTAGACTAAATACTGGTCTCTTCAGTGTATTCTTTTTAGTTTTTAACTCAAGTTCAACTTGTGACTCATAGATGGCTTTACTGGAGAGCTGCTACAAAGTTAGGATTTCTTCAATTGTGTTTGTTCAGTTGAGTATTCTTGCTTGAAGGACAGAATTTAAAAGATTCTGAAGAGTAGCCGTGTCCTAAAAAAATCTCATAATCTTTCTTTTTTACCTGTGAGTATTTCTCATATTGACAAAGTTTCTTTTGAAATCTGATCCTGTCATCCAAACTTTTTACAGCCTAAAAAGTCTAAACAGCTTTTTACAGCCTAATGTCTTTTACAGACTAAGCAGTCAGAAGTGTATTTTGGTAAGCATGTCCCTCTTCAGCCTCCCAAATCCAGAAAGAGTTTCTACTGCACAGCAACAAGTGTGTTAACTTTGACAGTGAACACAGCTGTGTTCACTTTGACAGTGAAACATTGACAAACAATGTAGGGTACAGTTTTCCGGCAGTTTTGCTTCCCCCTTTGTAGTAACTTCCTCTAGGCCATATTTCCTGCATCTTAGAATATCAAGGAAAAAGCCTTACTAAAGTCAAAATAAATTACAGAGTGGACAAGATGAGGCTTGTAATTCACACTGAGGTCACAAGCTTTCCAAGAAAACTGAGCTGGCAGAAAAAATTACACAGATTTTTTTCTCAAGAATAATTATAAGAGGAAGTGCAGCTCCATGACAACTGTTTGCATTTCTTGTAGTCCTTAACCAGTCCAACACATTGGAAAAAGGGCCAAGTTTGCTAATCAGTATCTTTTAGTGGGTCCCTTTGACCACAGAATCTCACAAAATCATTCATGGGGCAGGAACATGGGGGCAGGGGTTGGGGAAGCTGTTACACAAATATCACGTGCAGCTGTATCAGGTTTTGGTTTCCGACTTTATTTAGGCTGCAGAAATAGTGAGTTTCAAAGTACGTATGATCTGTCTTGCAGCAGAGGCTATCTGGATCTGACTTGTGGCTGCATTGCACGCAGAGATCGTGCAAGGTTGGGAGAAGGGTGTTGGGAGCAGTGAGGCTGGGTCTCAGGCAAGCAGAGAGAAAGCATGGCTCTACCCCATGTGACAATGCTACAATGCTGCTTATTGCCATGTAGAAGGCTTATCCTAACTCATCTAATCCATATTGCTCCTTCCTTATCAGAAAACCATTTCTCTGCCATAACAGGAAAAGATAATGATACTAATTTGACATGACTGGTGTGTTACACACAGCTGTAACAGATGTTTACAATCTCTTGGGGGGTAAAGGATAAGGATGATTCTTCATTTTCCTCCCTAAGAACTTGCAAATAGGTTGTTTGTTTATCATTTACTCTAGTGTTTGTGCAATTGGAATTGAGCCTGGGGTAGGAACTCTGGTTTTCTTTTCTAGTCTCCCAAAACCACCCGTTGTCCAGACTTGTCCTCAAAGATGGCAAGTAATAGCTCTGTCAATCCTTCTGTCAAAAACGACTTTCTCCTTCACAGGAGGATTAAGTCCTCCTATGTAGTTTGAGTAGACTTTAGAAGTGCTTGCTCTCTAGTGGTTTGCTCTATGCTCTGCACTGAAAATTGTGATAAGCACTTAACAGAAGCTTGCTGGACAATCTGTTCTGCTTCATTCTTTCATCATCAGATCATCAGACGGAAAAGTTAAAGCACGTTCGTTTCTCAGTACTGATGTCCCATACATTGGGTGGTCGGATCGTGAGAGGCCAGGTCCTACTCATCTTTCTGTGGTTAATGTTCTTTCCACTGCCTTTATTATTTTTATTCTTGTCACTATCCATTTGCAGTACATTGTCTGTTTAAAAACAGCACATACTGTAGCAGAGATAATGATGCACAAATTGGCATCTATTGCAGATAGAGCTTTGACAAAAACCCCAACAGTACTTGCCGATACTCTGATTTACTGGTACTGTGTCGCATGTAAGAGTGTTCTGTGTGGAAGTCAATCACTTGGTTAAAAAAAAGAAACAAACAAAACCCTCATAAAACAACAGCAACAACAAGACCAAAATCCACCCCCATCTGTAAAAGCTAAGCTAGAGAAATTTGTATCTGGTACATTACTTGAACTGATTAGGACATAGAGGGCTGGATTTAAATGCTGTACCATTTTACATAAGCTAACAATCTGGTCTAGGAAAGGAAAAACAGCTTTATATTTATAAGGACATAAGGTAGATTTATTGGAGTTTGTGTTTTTGGTGATTGATGTAGTACATAGACATAATACATGCCAGCTGGTACTCCTCCGTAAATCACAAACAATAATATTTCCTTTTATTTCAGTGTGAACTCTCTGACTTGCTTGAATTCCTTTTTAATTCAAAATACTTTGTATTTGCAGTTACAAATTAGAAATATATCTGCACGAACAAATTAGAAACATTGCACAATGTTACTATAGTGGAACCTGAGAGCATTATCCAAAATGTGTATTGTCAGGGTTTATTATCCCTCATGAGCTAGATCAAAAGCATTTTTCCATTTCTGCCCATGTTTCAGAATACGTATTTCTGTCTTTCTCCATTAAAACTGATGTGTTTTTGGCTGCACATCATTTGGTACTCTAGCTGTATATGGAAGCATCATGTTTTGTTAATGGATCACAAACAGATTTGACTATTCTATTCCTTTTTATCTCCACTTTGAAAGTTCTTCCTTGCTTTGTTAGCAACTGTAAAATAACAGATTTACATATTTGGCATGAAAAAAATCAGAATTTTGATGTACTGTAGGATAAATCTAGTGACCTACATGCTACAAGTAGTCTTAAACTCATGATTTATCTGGTCTCTTTAGCCTTTAAGGAGACTGCATCTCCGTACTCTTTCTTTTCAGTTTTCTGTAACTAATTGACCTGTTGATAAATGTAATGTGTGATGTAACAGGATCTAAATATAAAATGCTGTGTTTTCAGAGTGTAAAGGGTTGTGAACTATGCAAAATGGAGGAAAGTAAAGTTGCAACAAAACAATTGTTCAATATGCATAGTCATGTAATGCAACAAGCACATTCCTGCAGCTTGCTAATAAATTCAATAAATGGGAGTTATCAACGGTTGGTATCTGCCTTTGTTGTTATCCAAATGAACAAATGGTCCATGGTGACCTTTGATAGTTTATTTTAATTATATTTTAGTGGCTGTTTAGGGCTCTCAGACAGGTTTAGTCAATAAAAAAATATATTCTCCCTGGCATTCTTACAGATAATGAGTGTCTTATAGTGTTTCTCAACCTTCAAGTTACATAACTTTAGCCTTTTTAAACGAAACCATGCTGCTGCTTGTAAAAGAAGACACTGCTACTCAGTTCATGTGTATGAAAAGTGGCATCAGTTTCCTTAAACAGCTCGCTCTTGTCCACTGACATTTAATGTTTAGGCCCACTCCTGCTAACTTGTGTGTGCTTCATATGGTGGAAGTTTTACTGAACCTTAAACTCCAGATGAGGAATGGTTACAGATAGTACAAAGTAGACAATACTTACTTTTTGTTTGTATCTGAATTCTTCTTTTTTAGAATATATGAATAAAAATCGTACTTTTGTGTTTGTTTGTATCTTCATGATGTTCTGAATTTTAAATAGAAATTAACTAAAGCATTTTTGTTTCTGGAAACACACAAAACTACCATTTGCTTTTAAATATGACATTCCATCATTTCAGATGTATTTTATTCTGTCATTTGCATCTGTTCACTCTTTAAAAAGATTATTAGAAGTCAAAATACAGAGGTGCTACCACTTAGAAATGTGAGCTGAAGATTTGTTATTCCAGGACCTGTGCTTTTCAGAAATATGTTTCCCTAATTTGACCCTCAGTAACCCTTGAAAGACCCAAGCACAAGTTACAAACTAATTACATGAATTGCTTTACTGGAACTTGTTAGGCATTTTCTGTTTATACATTAAAGTAATATAAATATATCTCAGGCAACAAAAGCCCTTGGGGCAAATTTATGTCCCGAGTAACCCTGTTCTAGTGACCTCAACAGAATTATTCAAAGTCAAGACAGAATTTAAATTGGAAGACCAGATCTTCAGCTGCTGTTAATAGTCTCAACTCCACTACAGTCAGTGTAGCTCTGTTCACAACAGCCAGAAAGACAGAATGCCTCCTTCAAGTATGTTTTTTTGATTTGCAGGCACTTCTAGCAAGGGGGTTGGGCTGCCTTTTCTTTCCAGGTTTAAAAATGAGCAGAACTTATCTATAGAAACAATTTTGATTTTAATCTAGCAATTTTATAATGTATACAACCTTCTTTTGTCTTCATTTTGAAAAAAGGCTTCATGGAATAGTGAGGAGTCCTACATCTTTGGGTTTTCTATGCCATTTTCTGTGCTATGATCTAGCTTCTAAAAAAATTTCTCTAACCAAGCAATATATAGGAAGTTATACTTAACAGTTATATGGTGTTGCCTAAGAGTCTGTATAAATATAGGAATAGTCACCTAGGAATAGACAGTCTTTGTTTGTGTTTTATAACAGCTTTTTTCAAAAATAAATTTAAAATTAAGGCTAATCTGTGTTCCATCCCTACAGACATGTATATCACTTTATTTTTACCTTGGGGATTATCTCCTTGGTTTAATTCAAAAAAGATGTGCCCAGAAATAAGTCTGGATGAGAGAAGCTTCTCAATTGGAAATTTGGATTGTGAGTATTTTGTTTAGGAGGAGCTGCTAGTGATCTGCAGTCTTTTACAATATTATAGCAATAACCCATCAGTGAGAGTTGTTTGATAGAGTTTTCATTCAGTAGTCAACATTAACACTTTTTTTTCCAGCACATTGAAATGTGTGTCTATTCCTCTTCTTAGAGGTTTTTTGAACTAACTATAGGGGTCAATACCATCTTTTTTTTTTTTTTTATGTGACCTCTATTTGCTAAACAAGTATTAAGTTACCATCAGTAACTTAATAAGTAAGTAAGCAGTCAGCTGACATGCTGGAAGAGAAACTGCATAAACTCTTATAAATGGTAGCCTGTAATGAGCCTGTATTATTGTTCTCTAAAGCTCCTCTGCAGGCTTAGCCAAGGAAGTGGAATTGTAGTTCAAGATGCGAGGCCGGCGATCCTCACTGTTGATTAATGTTTCAATGTCTTGCTGGTCAATATCCTCAGCAGAACTGAGGCCCTGCTGATTTTTTCTGGCTTAGGAAATGTTTTCTGTCAAGGCCTCTTGTCCATCAAGAGAGTCAACTGCACCTCCCAGCTAGGGAGCCTGTGTTCTGATCCAGAGTGTATCCTGTGCCAAGTGAAATCAAGTCCGGCAATCTCAGTACTGCAATCTGTAGATATTCCTAGGTTAACTTTTAAAGGAGGTGGCTGGAATACCAGTGCAGGATAGCTATACTTATGTGGCTGTTTGGTCAGTTCCAGATAATATTTTCAGTATTTGGCTCTGGTCTTTAAATCTCATCACTGTGTTAGATGAGATTTTATCCTTGCTTGGCTGGGATAAAACCTTTCCTTCTATTGCCTACATATGTGATACTAATTGAACATGTTATTGCATAGACTTCTACAGGTTTTCATAATTTTAATTTAAAATTTTAATTTTAAGCAGTCCAGCTTCTCCCAAAGTAGCAGTGCTAATTTGAAAGTGTGATAGCTGACAGACAAACTTTGTGAGATTGTCTGTACATGCTTTTTAATTAATGTTTTGTTACTGGAGTCGAGAGGGATGGAAACAGATTTTAAAGAGAAGGAAAAAAAAAATTGTTGGAAGAAAAGAATCAATATTTCTATGACAGACAGAAAGGTAGTATCAGCAGATGGTCAAATCTGAGGAAGAACAACTCCAAAGCAAAACATAAATCTTCTGGTTTATAGACTGTCAGGGAAGAATTGCCTGCAGAGAGATGCACACAACCTAGGAATCAATCAGGAGGAGACAGACCTCTGCATCCAGACCCATCAATAAGGCCTTGTTGGAACAACTATGATGGATGGATGTAGGAAGACTGGCAGGGAAGAAAGGGGTGGGAGTTTTCCTTTACAAGAAGAAGCAGTTTGAGTGGGCAGGTTTCTTGTTGATTAGGATCAGAGGAGGGGCTGGCATGGGTGACATAACGGTGAGTGTATTTTAGGGATCACTTGCTTAGTCTGAGAATAGGACATCATCATATTTAAGCAACTCTTGAGACCCTTGTTCTTGGGATAGACTTTATCTTCCCTCCTGCCTGCTGGAAAAGCAATGCATAAAAGCAGCCCAGGATGTTTCTGGAGACTGTCAAAAGGACACTAATGAGGGTGCTATATATCTGAGTGAGAGAGTCCTCACAAATAAAGAGCTGGCCAAGAAGGCAGTAATCAAAGACAGCCTTGGCTGGTAGCAACCATGAATTACTGAAGCTCATGTGAGGAATTCAAGTAGCAGAGTATCATCCTGCCCTTGAAAAGAGCCAACTTTGTGTTTAATTAGAGAACCGATAAATGGGATATTTTTGAAGTCAGACGGTGAATGCCAAGGGTAAATCATGCTTGACTGATCTGATCACAGTCTCTGATGAAATTACTAGGTTTGTGGATGAGAGCCCTCTCCTGGGAAGTGTCCTGTTTTGCTACAGTCACAGATTCATCTGTTATTCTGAGTTGGAAGGGACCCACAAGGATTGTTGTGTCCAACTTTTAAGTGAATGACCCATACAGGGATCAAATCCACAACTTTGGTGTTACTGTTCCCTAACCACCTTTTTTATATCTTTGAGAGTTACAGGAGAAGAGGGTACATGGTGGTGAGACAGAGAACACCTTCATGGCTTTTGGATAGCAACAAACTGCACGTGTGGAGGCAGTGAAGCTGATAGACTTCCTTGCGGGTTTACCATTCAAAGGTACACTGGAGAAATGGACTGACTGGAATCTGATGAGTTTCAATAGAGATTAATGCAGTCTTTAACTTGGGATGGAAGAGCTCCTTGCAATGATAGAGGCTGAGGCTCAGTGGCTGGGGAGCAGCTATGTGGAAAAGCACTTAGGGGTCCTGGCAGATGGTTAAGATGAACATGAGCCAGTATTATGCCCTGCCAGCCATGCAGACTGACAGCATCCTGGGCTCTGTCAAGAGGAACATGGCTGGTAAATTGAGCAACGTGGTTGTCCTCTGCTTGACTGTTAAACCACATGTGGAGTACTGTGCTTGGTTTTCAGGAAAAAGGAAAAAAAATACAAGAAAGATGTTAAACTTGACTGAGTCGAGCTGTGGGCCACCAAGATGGATTGAAACACCTGCCCTATGAGAAGAGTCTGAGAGGACTGGACCAAATAGTGGTCTTCCACTTTGAGGTTACTTCAAATATAGAACCAGGCTTTTCACTGAGGTGCACAGGCTTAGAACAAGACACAAGGATAATGTGCTGAAACAGGAGAGGCCTCCAAAGGATATAAGGGGGAAAATATATTTTCTTTGGGGATAACTAAGCATTAGAACTAGTTTTGTGAACATTTTGTCTTTGGAAATTTTATTGGGATGTTGGACTAGATAGCTATTGGGGACCTTTCCAATCTGTTATTCTAGGAGAATTAGAAAGTAATAAGTTCTAGTTGTCCATAAGCAAGCAAACAAAACAAGAAGAAGAGAAAAAAACCCCAAAACCAAAACCCCCATACACTCCCCTCTCCTAACCAGGCTCATAAATCTGCATTTGGGAGATTCTTTTCATGAAAATTATATTTCAAAGTTCTTTAACTCTTCCCTTACTTATCAAAAATATTACCATGTGACCAGCTAATATATCTGAAATAATGAAAATGGGACTCACTAGTATATCTGTGATAAATCTGAAGTCATGAAAGAGCACATATATAACTATATATTAATTTATACCATTTATACCATTGCTGGATTTGACTATACTATGTTTTCTATTTAGATTTTGTTTGAAAAAATCATAAGCAAGCTATTTTTTAGAATAATGTGCCATATTTTCTGATTGACAATGTATTTTCTGACATCTGTTTTTATCTAGAACAGCTCATGCTTTCTGAAAACCAGATAAAGTATAAAACCTGAGGCAATCACTTTGAATATAATGGCAAATCAACATCTTGTTGATATACTATACCTTCTGATTCAGGATATGGTAGCAAGTGCAACTTCTACCTTTTATTAGCAGATGTAAGGCCTTTTGTCAGGAATATTGGTATAGTCAAAGACCACTTTCTGTTAGTTTTTCTCATAAGTTCTGTGGCTTTAAATTTAGAGCTACCACTAAATAGGTATATTTTTGCCCGCTAGTGATGTCTACCTGACATGACCATCTCAGTCAATTGATATGTGGTTTTAGTGTGTGTGGTCTTTTGTACTGACAGTGGGTAAAGCTGTAGGAACTGAAGACACCGAGTATTGCTCTCTTTCCCATCTATTTCCTGCAGTTACTATGTGATTTTGTTCTAATGTGATTACTGTGCGATTTTTTACCATGGGAGAGCATCATGAAATATCGTTGCTCATATAAGGAATGTCTGCGTGCTCTTCAAAAATGCCTTCAAGTGTGTTTAGCCCTAAGAAGGGTTACTTAGCCTTACCCCAAAAAGGGTGCTGAGTTTGGCAGCACTGGTCTATCTGTGGGCAGAATCAATAAGCAGAAGAAGCTTTGTTGTATCAACAGTAGGAGCTGGGAGACTCCAATGCACATGTCGTTTAATCTCAAAGATGGTGGTGAGGAGTTTTAGGCAAGTCATGTAAGGTATGCTCTGAGGAAATGTTGGCATTGAGCTCAGGAAGCCAACCACATGTGGTTGCAGGGAACGGGGATCCATCCTTAAATGCCAAGTATTTATTGAAAGTCTGAAAAAGGCTGAGAATGGAAAGTATGTATCTGGACACTTCAGAGAATTATTTTCTGTTCTGAGTGCAGGCTGCAAAGTACCATGGCTTAGTGCAGGCTTTACTGAAAGAAAGTCAAAATAAGACACACAAGAATATCAATTCACAGAAAAAAACATGGTTTTGAGTTCAGTTTAAAACCATGTGCTTTTTGGCAGAGCTAGTGCCTTCCAAAATTTGGATTGTCCAGGTCTAATTCATACTCTCCATGTGTGTGCTTCATGTTGCTTACAGAGAGGATAGTGAGATAACAAGCCTTTCATTTAAATTACAGTAGTCTAGAGTTTGAATTTCATCAGACTGCTGGTTCTGTTATCCAACCTCCCTTATTTGATGGGACAGAGTACCACAACACTGAAGGAGACTAAGAGCTCCTTATGCAAAGCCCAGACAAGCATGTACTGATCTGTACCTCATCTGGCAATCAGCTGTGCTCCTTACTGAGACTGTATATGCCGGGGCGAAAAGAGTATGATGGTCAGGCTGGTGCTTGAGCCCCAAAAGTTAACTACTGTTTCTGCATATTGTCTAATAACTACTGTCTAGAAGCTGTTTACTGTAGCCTTGTAGCAGTGTCCTAAACTTACCGAGTTTGCATCCCTTTTTTATCAGTGGGAGTTAAGTGCTCTTTTGCATTTAAAGTAAATAGCTGATAAAATCTTCTGACTAGCATGTGCCTTTCAAGCATGAAAAATACCAGTTTGTATGTCATGTGGCAGTGACTCTTTCGAACTCTACTGGAACAAAAGGTAACCTTGAAAGTGGACCCCATTAAATAGTATTCTTATCACTCACATAGTGATGTCACAGAAACTGCAAACCTTGAGCAGCAATTATATATTTGCTGCTGCTTGCCACTCACTAGAGAGTTTTTAACTGAATATGCTTTACCCAGTGTGTCACTTCAGTTTATGCTTCTGATCCTCATGTAAGCAATTCTTCATCTTTTATCTGCTGCTCAAGAAATTTTGTTCAAATTGCAGTAAAATGCTATTAAAAACAGTTGACGTGTTGCTCACAAGTCAGAAATTAATAGTTAGAATTGAGGCTAACAGAAACATTTGAAGTTACCCAAAGACCCACATGAGCTAAAGACCACAAGCCTGGGTAGAAACAAAGTCTATAAGGTTTAAAAATCTAAATGTTTAACATAATCAAAATGTTGAGTGCTCACCAGCGCATCTTTCTAATCAATAGAAAAAAGAAGTTAAACTTTTCTTGACAATGCCTTAAGGAGGCATGTATTCCTCTAACATAAGATTTTATTTTTCTACATCTCTATCAAAAGTATTGTGCTACAAAAATGGAGAAGATATCACTGAGAACAAAAGTATAGATAGTGTGACCTGAGGTGGGATGACAAGTGTGAGGGAGTTCAGGGGGTGTGGGACACTCAAGTAATGGTTTCCTGTGCTTGGCTTTCTACCTGGACAGCTTTGTTTGGGTTATTTCTGGTATTTTGCTTGAAATGTTTGAAATAGCAGAGGCTACGTTAGTGATGTATAAAGTCTTCCAGCATTAATGCTTTTCTGTTTAATCCAGCAGACAGTTTAGAATACAGGGGTCAGAGAGCTTGAGGCAGTTACATTTTCACAAAGACCTTGCTTGGGGAGTGAGCGTGGAGAAAAGCCCATTTCCTAAAAAAATTATCTGGTAAATATAGAAATACAATGGGGATTTAATATATGCCAATAAAGTTGATTAGACTAAACTGTAGCACCCTGGAGGTGCTTGGCTTCCTTGTGATACAACTTGCATGGGGAGTTACTGTGTTGTAAATTACATGTGCTGTCCTGTAGTTTCACTGCTCTGTTTTCACTTTCCAGGGAGTCCATGTGCCAGGCTTTACTTTGGGAGGTGTTAGGAGTTAATCAAGATTTTGACAAGAATTGCACCAAATGTGTCTCGTGTTCATGCCATTTCTTAAAGAAAGAAAGACTCCATCCAGGTGGGCTTTGTGCACTGTAGTAGAGAGCAAACTCAAGCTCTCAGGCCCCTTGGTTATAGGCCCACCGAATGTCAATGCTGCCCAGAGCAGGATGAGAACACGTACTTGACAGAGCATTGTGTCAGTACCCTCAGTTCCCATTTAATGTCTCTGAGGCATAATTACTGGTTTTGTTGCTTTGGAGGGTCCATTAGTTCAGAGGAATTTGGTTTTGTTGGGGTTTTTCAGTACATTTTGGATTTTAAATAGTCAAAGTATGTGTTTTAGCCCCTTGGAAAGGTGTTAGCGTAGTGTGATACTGCAGGTGCCTGTTGCATGCCCTGGGAGGTGACAAAGGGGGTTTTTTGTTGCTAGAGCAGCTGCAATGTGCTGGGGACAAGCTCATGGAGTTTTGTTTTCTGCTGTTAGAATCAGGCGCTTGAGTGAACTGTCTTGTCAGCTGTGTCTGGGTTTCCTCATGTGTTCAGTTTGGATGAGGAAGAGACCAACAGGCCTGAACTGACAACATAGAAACACCCTTGTCTTTGAGTTGTACGGCTGGTCTGATAAAAAATGATGGTGTGCACTCTGTCTAGATTGTAGTGTTTGCATAATGATGAAAAAAATATTTCATGAACATATGTTGTGTGGTAAACTAGGAAGACTGCAGGCAATCTGATGTAAACACGTAAAAAAATGGAATTGAGAATTAATCATACAAACATGCTGTGCCAAGCAAAAATGTTTAGAGAAGTCAACAAAAGCTATTATGGGCATTGGTAAGACCATGTAAAAATCACCAGATTGCTTTAATAAGGACCTGAAATGTAACCAAGAATTTAAGAGAAATACTTTGGAGTAGGAAACTTACTGTCTTTGTGTTTTAATGGCTGATGTAGTAGTTAGGTCAGTAGGTTTAGAAAGCAAATTAGCATGCCTGAAATGAAAAGTATAGCAGCAGTAAGAGAAATATGGGCTTCCAGGTAACTATTTTTTAAAGTCTCCATGGAAGAGACAGAGAAAGAAAAGGATAGAAAAAGGAAACTGCATTTTAAGGCTTTGGGATGATAAAAGTCTTAAAAAGCTCAACATGATATTTAGGGCTAGTAAAACTACGGATACTGTAACTGTAGGGACTGGAACATATTACACACAGTGATGTATAGATGCAGTAGTTAAGCTAGGAGGCTGAATCCTGTAATCCTCACTAAACAAAAATCCCATTGAAGTCAGTAGAAGATTTGCGTGAACGAGGAATGCATAACCGGGCAATTAGAGACAAAGTTGCAGCCTGACCTTGACTGGGCCTTTGTGCCTGTGATTAGCTGTACCCAGAGCATCTGGGTACATTTGTTTAAAGGCACAGTCAATTTTAATGACATCTCAAAAAAGAAATACAATTATGCCATAGTTTAAGTTCTAATGGATCCAAATGACAAATGCAAATAATTGCAAAGAAACATATTAAGGCAACACTTCTATAAAGTTAGTCTTTTGAAATAGCAAATTCTGTGTTCTTTATTCTTTTCCTTCTCAGGAAAAACAGGAGTTTAATAGATACTGTTCAAGTTTTGCCACTTGTAATTGAGAGTGGCAACTATCTGACTTTTCTTAAATGTAAGAGAGCATGGGAAATTATTGCGAGGTGTCAGAAATAGCCTCTAGTTAAACTAATAAAAATATGTCGTAGCATCTGCTATACACATTTATAAAGCTAAATAAATAATTGCTCTCCAAATTGTTTAAGAACTATTCCAATATGAAACAAAATGTCCTTTAAAATCATTCATTTATGTTTTTCCTTCTTTTGCAATCCTAGTGCAAATAAATTTGAAAATAAACAAAACACTTTCTTTTGAAGCAAAATTTAATTCAGCATACCAGAAATGTCATTCTCACTGCCAGTTACTCTAATGAGACATGCGCTCCTTGTGTCTGAATCTTTGTTTGAAAAGAGCTGCTGTTAAAGCATTGAGGAAATAGCAGTTCTCTGTAAAAGAAATGTTAGAAACATGCAAGAACAAACAGTTGTTTCATGGTCTGGTCCTGTAAATGGTGACCTCAGTGATTATAATGGGCTCTTGCTATTACTAAGTGTGTGTCCAAAATTCCTTTGTCCAGGACTGCAATCCTGTAAAGACATATGTGTGCTTTGTGGTACCTGCAATAATCTACTGGGGAAAATAATAAAAGGAATCCTTCTACTGCATTGTTTTTGTGTGCATATAACTCCATCACGGTTTTATATGAAAACCATTATGAGTAATCTTTCCAGATTGTCTTTAGGAAGTGGTTTCCTATGGCTGGAAAAGCACTTCCTGAGAGGTTGCCAGCTGGAGAATTTGAAATTTCTCTCTGCATAAATTCTCCTGTTTTGACACTTTGTCCTGCTAAAACCCAAGAAAACTTCTAGAACCTTTGATTTTGAAGATGATGATGAAAATAACAGGATCTATTTTTTTTCAGAAAGTTGAGAGCCTTTTGTTGTTTTGTTGGTTTTTTTTCTTCTTTTTGTATTAGAATCTGTCATCTCAAGATGTGTACCTTTACTGCTGAAGAATAAAATCTCAGGATGCTCCTGGTTGGAGACTGGGTATTGCATAGTCATAGTACTAACCCACTTTTACTCCCTTGTCTCTTCTCCCATTCCTGTTTTCATGTCAAAAACCTCACTGGGTTTCTTTACCTAAAGTTCTGTTCAAGACTCTGTGACCAAGTGACTACAAAATGCAATGATACAAACCCATTTTTTACTTCTAAGAGCAGATAAAAAGCTTAACATGAGTAAATATTTCAATGTAACAGTAAGGTTTATGCCTATGCTTAGCTTAATTTTAAGTGTATTCCTTACATCTCTCCACAGACTTGGAATAACTAGACCTCTTTCTCCCTTTCACCTGCTCTCTGTATGTCTCCTTTTAATTTATATAATCCATATAAGTCTGGTTTTTTTTCATTAGTTTCTGGGCCTGGATAAGAATGGAGGCAGCTCAGCAAGGTGGTATAGGACAAGTTTCAACAACTAATGGTAATTATAATCTATTTCAAGATGTAATGTATCTTCTGTCAGGGGTCATACGGGTTCTTGCCATTCAATGGAAGCACATACCTCAGGGCTGCTTCTTGCAGTAACTTCATTCTGCAGTCAAACCTCATTCAAAAACTCTTCTGATAGCATACTGTGTTCAGCATTGGATTACTCTGTCCTGTCAGTGTAAATTAGCATCTATTTTAATACTGCTGATGTTCCCTGATCCTTTCTAAGTAACATTGCTGTACAATACGCTATTCAGAATAATTTAAGCCAAAAATAATGGGCAACATACATTTCTCCTGATTTAGTTGCATGAAAGGGAGTTGTGACCAAGTCTCAATTTAGTTCTTGGATTTGCCATTCTTAAGGTTTCATTTGCCTTTCCCTATCTCTCATGGCTTGCTGGCAAATCTCTTAATACCTGTCAGGTTTTACATGGTACAATAAGCTTTCTCCTTTAGTGATACACAAGCATTATTTCTTGTTTTGTGATCAAAGACCCTCATTTTTTTATCATTTTTTGCTCCTCATAGTTCAGAACAAATGTGACAACTCCACAGAACTACTGATCTTTTATACTGCAGTTTGCAATGAAGTTAGCCAATCATGGAAAGCAAAAATGAAAAAAAAAAAAGTATTACAGGCTGAATGTCTAAACAAATGGATTTTTCTCTGTATAACTTATCTGTAACAGGTGTCAAACTGTGGTCCAGAGGATGTTCCACACAGAATTCAGAGTGGAACAAATTTCCACCATAAATTATCAGGACAGGCACAAGCAGGTTGTGGGTAGCAGGTCCTCTTAATTGTATATCTACTGAGGATAAAAATTCAGATGACCTCTTTCTTTTGCCTGGATTAGCAAAGATCCTTTACATAAAATATTTAAGTAGTAGCTTGATAGCAAAAATAAAAGCTTCTTCTGGTACATTTTTCATTAATGAAATATCACAATTTAATACCTTAGTTTCCAAAACCTGTCTGATCTGTTAGCCTGGTGTGTTACTTTGGCTTATTAAATAGACTTGTGTCAAATAAACTGAAAAAATATGATGCCAAATAACATAAACCAATAATGTAATTTTAATGGCATATACTTAGAAACCCTAAAATTTAATAAAATGCACAGGTTTCTGAGGACCTTTAAGTGTTTCCTCTTTCATATATATAAAACTTGTTTGTAATAATTTAAAACTAAGAGTTTACAACTAAAATTGCTGTGTTATAACTTATTCATTACTCTTTAGTTTTTTTTGAATTTTAAATAGTGTGTTGTGTTTATGGCTGGAATATTTTTTGAAATAGTGACAAAGTAGGTGGTCTAGTAATTAATATTTCTGTACAGATCTGTAAACTGTGCAAGATTTGTTTAAAAAAACAGAAATCATGTCCTTTTAGATTAAGACATTTGTTTAGGAATAAAGTTCAAGTTTGTCTTTGAAATTCAATGATCTAGTTTCACTGCCTGTGAAATTATTTGTTTTATGAACCATTTTAAAAGTATAATTAATTCAAGAAGTTTCTGTGACCTGTTGCTAAATATTTAGACCATAGATTAACTATATTTGTTCAGTGTTTCAAATAGTGATTTTAAAAACTTGGTGAAAAGGAAAGTTACTTAGTAGTGAGGGAAATTATTCAACAATGATACGATAAAACATGTTCATGTAATCTTTCTCCCTTATAAATTTCAAAAATTCAAGAATAAGCAAAAGTGTTGAATTGAGAACTGAATACTCTCATCACAGTGAGAACCTATGTGTTCAGTATAACTCAGAAATGTTCTTACAAATGCGCAATTTATTATTCCTACTCTTACTGAAACCTCTTTTTACCAACAATTGACCTGTAAATAGAAAACATGACGTAAAAACTACCTACTGCCTTCTTGAAGCCACTCACTTGATAGGAAGCCAGAACTCCTACTCACTGACTGATTAGGGTCTGGGATGCACTCGTGTAGCTCAGGTACTGTGCTCAAGCAGTGTCTCAGAATTGAAATCAAAATGAAGGAGCTGCCCCTTACCTCTCCACTCAGTAACTGTCAACTTGATACTGAGAAAGTTTTTAATTCTCACTGCCTGTGTTACACTTGCTCAAGTGATGACAGTTCATTGCAGTGCTATGTTAATAATTTTCTTCAGAAAAAGACTATATTTGTCTGATTTTTTTCTGACAAAGCTAAGGGTAGTTGTTAATAATGGTAATGCCAATGAAAGCTAAGCAAAGATTGAGAATAAGCAATCTTATTTGAAAGTCCTGATAGTTTATTCTTTTGTGCTGATTTTGATAGGATACATGTGGCTGCTGAAAGGAAAACAAGAGGTTGCAGGGTATTTTGAAAAAACAGCCATATTCAGACCATATTAAATAAAAAGCCTAACTGGCATTTTATCCTTTTCTGAGAGAGTAAAGTCTTATAATGAGGAGGATTTCTAGTAGGACTGCAAGTTTTTCTTTTCAGAATTGTGTGGTTTGCTTTTGTCAGTGTTAATTAAAAGTTGCTTAAAAGTATTCAAAATGAACGTATTGTTTTTATAATGTGTCAAATTCTACAGAACTGCCATGTGGCCTCAACCCAGATGTCTTGTAGATGGAGTGCATGCAGTCAGCACCAGAACCTTGCTGGCTGTGGTGGCTGCATTGCAGAGGGCACTGGCATTCTCATTCCGTTAGCTGTCTCCTTTCTGCCGGGATTCTGTGCCTGTTAATCACCTTGACATCTCAGCAGTTATCACAGTGTTGTCCTTTATTTTCACTTTACAAATGTTTTTTACTTACAAGGGGTTTTCCCTTTCTTCTAGTCATGCATCTGGTCATGCATGGCGATCCACACATTTGTCAACACTGGTCACTGGAGCTGCTGATGACCAACAAAATAATACACAAATCTCATCTGGTACAGATTGCACTGCCTGATGTCTTCAAGATTTAATCAGATGTAAGCCTTTCAGCAGCAATAATCCAAATCCTTATTGATTTCAAGTCTGTCTGTAATGCTAGCTGGAAGCTTCAGTACAAGGCTTTGAACATTAAACAATCCAGATGCAGCTGCACTTAGCAAATGGTTATCCCACATATTTGCAGCCTTTGACCTTTTTGTGGGCTTACCTAGTGAAAGCTCCTGAATAGTGAATTAAGCCTATTGATAATGGGTTTGATTTCTGTACTTTATTTTTCAATTACAATTTGCTGTACTCCTAGAAACACTCTGCATGGGTTTAGGAATACAGGTTAAACATGGCTGCTTTGGAACAACACAGATTTTTAAAGATCAGGCCGAAGTGTGTGAGAACAAAACCTTTCCTGTTACTATAATTTGTTGTGAAATTGCTTCCAAAAAGAGTCTAGCTAAGGTGCCACAAATCCTCTTTCTCAAAACTGCTCTCTGTTATAGTCAGGAATGGTATTAATTCCCCAAGTTTGTAGAAACCTGTGAGAACTGGCTGTCCAAAATGAGGTTTTAAAGCAATTAGGCAGCAGACTACAGAGTTGCTTTAGAAAGTAACTAATTTTTTTTTCTCTCTGTTTCCCAGGGAATTCAAATTCAGATTAAAAAAAAAAAGGTATTTTCATAACTAATTCCCGTTGAATATATGAAAGTACTGGCATTTTTTTAGTGAAGGTTGAGAACCACTGAGGAATGCAGGTACTTGAAGAATAAGTACCAGCCAAGAGCTATGTTTCAGAACCTCAGCAGGAGCTAAATATTTCACTAAAGGACTTAATGCTAAGTACCTTTGCGCAAATCTATGAACTTAGATTTTCCAGCATTGTCTAACAATATCTAAGTAAAATATCACCCTAAAAATGCTGGCATGCAAAAAATTAAATTTCCCTTAACATGGGAATTTTACATTACCTACCTCAGCTCAAATACTTGTACTTATAAACAGGAGGAGCAATATTAAATAGTATAAACCTAGGATGATTTTCTTGCAGTTTATGCATTTTGCTCTCAAAAAATGGCCCAAACAAGAGAAAAAAGATGTGATATATAATATAGAAGTGAAACTTCTGTATTCTTAAGCTTATCCTTATAGTCAATGTCTTTTTCTTCCTTAGCAAATTCTCTTTTTAATTTCTTCCCAAATAATTTATTTTTCCTTGCCTATCTACTTTGTACATTCTCTCCCCTCACTCCTGCCATTTATTTGTTTTCTTTCCCTGATGTTATCCTTAGTATTTAAAATGCCATGGTGAATAGAAGTCACTTAAAGCATAATATAGTTCAGACTGTTTCATTTATTTATTTTGTACTTTGATTCTTACTTTTTAGGTTTGTCTGGTGTGCTTTGTAGGCTCTTTGGATCAGAGACTGATTCTAATCTCTCGGCCGTTCTCATGATGTTTTGATTTGTTCATATTAACTGCAGTGGTCTTTCTACTTATATGAAGTGATGTGAAATAAAATTTATGTTCACTGTTTGGCTTCTGTAAGGCACTGTTTTGTTGCTGTATTGAATGGTAACTTTAGTTTGAACTGCAGTCATCCAAGTTTGCTGGTGGCAAATGGGTGCATGGGAGATCGAAATCAGGGCTTTTCTAGTAAGACCATAGAAGTGGGCATAAAAGTTGAATTTAATTCTTACTATAATTACAATTTTCAATTAGAATTTTTTTTTACTGGCATCAACTTCCAAAAAACCTAGCACTGAAATACATGAAAATTGCAATAAATTATTATGCAAGTGAAGTGTTTACAAATACTCCTCTACTGCAATATTTCCATTTGCTTACAAATCATTTCAACATTCAGATTTAAATACTTGATTTTTAATCCATTTCAGTCAATCAATAAATACAGATTATAAGTATCTTAAAATGGAGGGGGTTATAGACAGCATTTTCCTATTAAGAATTGTCAACAAAATCCTTGAAAATGAAATGAGCTGACAATTGTAGTCAGAGCAGATACATAAAGTACCATTATAGCATATTGCACCATCAATTATGTGTCAAGCACGCTGCCAAATATTAAGTGTTCTGACCTTTGTTATTAATAATAGAGGCAAACACTGGGGACATATGAAAGATAAGTAATGTAATGCATGGAAAATCTATTATATGTTTGACTTTGTTAATGGCTATAGAGCCTATTTGGTATCCTGCCCTTTCCCTTGCAAGCCATAATTTTATGAAAAACTGGACATACCATGTAATGGAAAGCCACATGGTGAAAAAATACTTTGATAGAACAAAATGCTCTGAAGTTAAATAAGTTAGTAAGCAAGAGATCGTGTGTCATCAAGCTTTACTCCTTTATTTATATGTATTTGTCATTTCCCCTGCCCTTCATGAAAAATGTGAAATTAATGAAATGGAGAAGTGTATCTTTTTTGTATTCTCCATTCTTTCTCGTATTTTTAGGTTGTTATTTTGCTTAATACCACCTATCATCTTGTAGAGTTTGGCTAGTTGAAGGTTTAATCAGTGTCTTTCATTAGAATATACCTGCTAGTGATTTTAGGTGTTCATGCAGGACAACACTGATAATAGGTAAAAATGACAAAAATAGTAGAATGGTCAACCAAAGGATGGAGATAAACACTTATGAAGGGAGTGGTGGTGATTAAAAAAAAAAAGAAAGTTCAAACCCCAATCTCTTAACTGACTTGAAAACGCAAAGAAAATAGAAAGCACAGGATAGAGAAAACTCCTTCCTGTGCAATCACTCTTGGCATTATTTCCTGCTTCCTTCTTAATGTATAAGATAAATTCCAGAATGCATTACCAGTAAAACATTAAGCAGTTGGTCCACGATTCCATCAGGAGTGCTCTGTAATTATATGAAAATCAACTGACTGTTTACATTTATCAAAAAGCTTTCTTCTGTCCTAGAAGTCACAGAATATCTCTTCTTACAAACGATGTTAATGTTCTATTATTTTTTTTTCCTCCCTTTGAACTTAACATTTGGGAATAACTAGCTTGGTGACAGTAATTACAGCTACAAACCATATTTCTTTCTGAACTTCACTAATCTGCACTTGCATAAGACTGAAAAATGAGAGCTTCTCTGATCTCTAGGACATTTTTGTTGATGTTACTTTGTCTCATTGTATATTCTAAATAGGCATTTAAGTCTCAAAATTGTTTTGCAATGTAAATCCAGTGTCCTACACTACAAGCCAATGCATAATTAAGAAAGAGCAAAGAATAAAAGATTTGGACCAAGACAGTATATTTTTGTGAGCTTACCAGTTTGCACAAAATCAAAAATGTTGCCAGACTAATATTATATTTACAGAAGCAGATTCATTCTTCTCTTAAAAATTAGGAAACTCTTTCTAATGATCCTTAATGATCTGATGCTTATCCTATATGCAGGACACACTCTTGTAATCATCCAGAACTTAAGATTTCATTTGATGTTCATGTCAACAAGATGTTTGGCTGTTCTACAAAATTAAATCACAAGTTCCTTAAACAAATGTTCCTCTAAACAATTTTTCATACATGAGAGTAATTTGCTGCAGTTAAAAAATACATAGATGTACAGGAAGAGATCATTGATCTTTGTGTCAAGGTAACACTGTAAGCATGTTGAAAAATCAACATATATTTTCTATGCTTTTTTTGTTCCCTACCTCTGGACGCTAGGTGTAGTGTATTTAGTACAGATATATGTATTTCCTTCTCTTTTCTTTCTAAATTGGAAGAGGGAGAGAACAAAAGTTTTCCATGGTGTAAATTTCAATGGAAGCCATCTTTACAAACAAATAACTTTATTAAAACAAGCAGAAAATAATTCAAATGCAATAACGATGATTTTTTTAAAGTAATTTTATATATCTACTCCAGAAATTGTTTTCCTTTTGTTCACATTAAATGAGTACTTCAGAGAATCATAGAATAAGCTGAGTTGGAAAGGATCCACAAGGATCATCAAGTCCAACTCCTGGCTCTGCACAGGACAGCCCCAAGAGTCACACCATGTGCCTGAGAGTACTGTCCAAACAGTCCTTGAACTCAGAAAGGGTTAGTGCTGTGACCACTTCCCTGGGGAGCCTGTTCCAGTGCTCAACCATCCTCTGGGTGAAGAACCTATTCCTGAGATCCAACCTAAACCTCCCCTGACACAGCTTCACGCCATTTCCTCAAATCCTGTCACTGGTCTCGTGATGAGATCAATGTCTGCCCCTCTGCTTCCCCTTGTGAGGATGTTGAAGACCACAGTGAGGTCTCCCCTCAGTCTCCTTTAGGCTGAACAAACCAAGTATCCTCACTCACTTCAGAACCTTCCCCAACCTCATGGCTCTCCTTCGGATACTCTCTAATAGCTTGATGTATTTTTTATATTGTGGCACCCATAACTTCTCACAGCACTTGAGGTGAGGGTGCCCCACTGCAGAGTGGGACAATCCCTCCCTTGCCCAGCTGGCAATGCTGTGCTGATGCACTTCAGGACAGCACTGCTGGCTCATGTTCAGCTTGCCATTGACCAGGACGCCCAGGTCCCTTTCCTCAGTGCTGCTCTGCAGCCTCTCCTTCCTTAATCTCACAACCCAGGCTGCCATGTCTCAGGTTGTAGGCACATGGCACTATGGCCCATGGAATATGAGTAAAACAATTCTATATTACATTTGATAAAATGCTTAATTAAAGCCATTAATTTCTTCATATTTTGAGTTTTATTCATGCATATTTAATATGTATAACAAATTCCATCTCCAGCTGAAAATACATGAGTTGATTGCCTGACTAAAGAGGAATTCATCGACATACTTTATTTCTAACAATTTTACTCTTTCCTGCTCCATGCCCAGCCTACCAACAAAGTAATATTGAGTTTCATTACTTTTTTTCCTGATGCTCTAGGCCTGTACTTTGAATGTCTGCAACAGCAATAGCCAACATTTTGTCTACTGTAGTCTGCACTACAGACTTTTAAGGATTCATCAAAGGTGGCAAAGTTTTGATTGAATTCTCTTTCCATGTTATCCCCATGATCTGCTAGGACTTCCTAGGATCAACTACTGGATGGCTAACCACAGGTTTTTTTCCTGTGCCTTTTGCATAATAGACTGGCTCCCAGCCTTGTGACAGTGTATACACACTGTGCCATGCATATTCCCATCACGTGGCAGACATGCATTTGCAACGCTGGCATTGTGCTGGTGCAGCAACTTGTTTCCCATTACTCAAGGGCCATGTGCTGCAGCACCCTCAGGAAACATTCTGGCCGGAGTGAGGCTGCTCAAACCCTGCACTTCTCACTTCTCAGGAGCTGCAAGCAGTGAGTAGCCAAATTAGTTGTTTGTTAAGCTCGGATTTTGGTCTCTGACCCACTGATTGGGACTCTGAGTGGCATTCTGCAAGGAGAGCAGGCGTGATGGGGAGAGAAATTCTCTGTGTTACCAGTAAATTTGAAGGAAAAGCCCCCAGAAACTGATGATGCATGGTTTGGGTCAGGAATGGCCATTCCTGTGGTGGCAAGGAAAGAGATGAAGACCTGCATGGGCACATTTTTGAGACAATAGCTTGGTTGTTGAAACCTCCCAGGACAAAGTCATCTGCAAGGACACTGTGGTTAGCAAGGCTTCAGTGAAAACATTTTTTTAAATTTCATAACACTTCATCATATAAAATGAATTTAAAATTGGTATTAGAATCCTAGAATCACAGAATGGCCTGAGTTGGGAGGGACCTTAAAGATCATCTAACTCCAGCTCCCCTGCCATGGACAGGTACACCTTTCACTACACCAGGTTGCTCAGAGCTACATCCAGCCTGCCCTTGAACAATTCCAGGGATGGGATGTCCATAACTTCTCTGGGTCACCTATTCCAATGCCTCACCACCTTACAGTTCTGTATATAAGTGTGTTTACAGAAATGAGTTTTGTGAATTTCCCTTATCCTGAGGTGTTTCAGCTGTATTTGACACTGGATAAGGAAGTAGATGCAACCATACATGCCATTTTGTACCCTGGTAGTTGTTTGTGAGACAAGGAACAGTTTTGACTCAGGTGAGCTAGTTCTGACTAACTGTTTTACTCACATAATGTTCAAAATCATTGAACTGAAAGGGGTTTTTTTGTTAGTTGGGGAGTCAGATAAGAATTTGTCAATTTCAGTTTATATAGTTTTGTATTTCTGCATTTAAGCATGTTTTACACTCTTACAGCCTGGTGGTTTTTTGACTAGAGCAACAGTTTTGTAGTAAACTAGAGTCTCCAGCCAGTTGATGCATTTTGGACAAAGTGTACCTCTATATTTTGTGTCTCATACTGCCATCTAAGGGCCATGTAGGCTGAGAAGGTAGCTAAAGGTTCTTCAATACTCTTTTTTCTCCTACTGCCTTTCTCATTGGGAAGTCAGCAATTCATGAATGAGAAAGGTGGGCAGGGGATAACACCAGTCCTTTGATGCAATATGTTTCATCTGAGAGAAACAGAGGAATCTTCCTGATAAGTGATAAATTGGAATGTAAATTTCAGTCATTTGGAAAACTGTAATTGCAATAATTTTGTGTAAAGGCCAGCAATACAAGAAAGCAAGATTACAGGATTTGAGGCTACTCCTGAAACAGCAAGGGAGTGTGAGGTTTAGATTCTTCAGGGTACCAAAGTCCTCGTGTCCTACTGATTTAAAGATTAGTGCTTTATAATAGAATTTGCTTATTAAGATTCTAGTACCCTAGAAAGATATTAAATAACAGTAATTAGTTTCTTGGTTTGGTGTTTTTTGGGGTTTTTTTTAACTGGTTTTGCATTTCTGGGTGTTTTGACTTTCCGCGACTAAGGGAACATGGGAAAAACTTGGTGTTACTGTAAGAGTATGTGATATTAAATAACATGAACATCATTTAAATGTTTGGAGGTTTAAGCATTCAAAATTTTATCACAAAAACTTATCTTTCCAGGATAAAAAAGCTTTTTTTTTTTTTATAATCTGCAAGCTGTGTTTGTATAGACTTAATTCTATAGCTCCTTTCTCACACAGATGTTTTGAACTACAAGGGTGATAAAGAAGCGGTGGAAGAAGCAAAAGGTTTATTTGTCAATATACTACTGTTGGCACTGACTGACAGAAGCAGTTTTTATAATGAGGACCCCTTTGAGCACAACTTTATTTTACAATGTATGAGTTGCTTTTCAGGCTAGTTTCCAGCAAACCTTGTGTACTAGAGAAAGTAATTAATCTTGCATGTTACTTTGACAGGCTCATGCAAGCAAAGACCTGGAAGAGCAGTTGCGGTCTGTGTCCAGTGTGGATGAACTCATGACAGTACTTTATCCAGAATACTGGAAAATGTTCAAATGTCAGTTGAGGAGAGGAGGTTGGCAACACAACAGGGAACACTCCAGCTTTGACACAAGATCAGATGATTCCCTGAAATTTGCCGCAGCACACTATAATGCAGAGATCCTGAAAAGTAAGTACAGGACACAATCCACGTTCCAACACACAATAAATTAAAATCTGAAGGCTTTTCAGTTGTGTCAAAAATATTTTAAAAGCTAAGCATTGTCAGTAAACCAACCTCAGCAGTTTGATAGGATGTGTTGTCTATAATATAAAATCTTTGATAGTCAGCCTTTCAATGGAACAAATCACTGAGCAGACATATTCTAGGTATGTCCATTGTAAGAAAGTTGCTTTCTCAGCTCAGTAAATAGGGAAAGTGAAGTGCTTGTCTTCAAGTATAAGGAATCCTACTTTGTAGAGGCTGTAACAATTTTGCAGAAAGAAAAGAGGATGCTAATAGTTGGACTCATTGAACTGTTTCTTCTCATTTTCTGCAATTGCATCATGGCTGGTAATGCTTTCTTCTCTTACGAATTATGGCTCTGTAATGCCAAATAATCCACTTGTAACTTTTTCCTGTTACAAGAGGATAGTTGTAATGGAGTTATGATAAAACAAGCAAAACAGCTTTCAAACCAATGTGTTTGAATACCTTTCAGTGTTTCAGATAACTTGGGCAAAAATATATTAGCTTACAATTTAAGCAAATTCTTGTAGGCAGAGAAATGCAGGATTTATAGCAGGAGGTGTATTTTTTGACATGATATTGGAAATTGTGTACCTTAATGGAGACTTCAAAGTACACATAGGGCAGGATTTCCATTTTTGTTGAATAGCCTACCAAATTCTAGTGCCAAAAGGGAATAAAGGGACCTGTACAGCCACAAGTCCCAGGGCTGTTTAGCTCAATATTATATTTGGTAAGAGGCTGTATAACATGATACAAAGTCTTTGGCCCAATTTATGTGGATAATCTGGGCACAAAAATCATCCATCAGATTAAATAACATGCTGTACATAATTGCTAAGTAGTAATCTTTTCTGTTAAATTATACCCTTCTAGTTAACAAACTTAACATGTATTCAAATGAATTTCACAGTAAGTGTATAAAATCTAACATTTCTAATATATCACATCCAAGTGAAGTACTTTGTAGGGCTGGTTAAAATAACTTTGCAGAGGTGTGCAGTACTAAAGTGCAGACTTTACTCACGATAAGACTTGCCCCAGGCAAAGGAGAAAGGTAATAATTTTAAACTAAAGAAAATAGATTCACAACAGATAAAAGGAAGAAATTTTTTACTATAAGCATGGTGAACTACTGGAACAGGTTGCCCAGTAAGGTGGCAGATGCTCCATCCCTGGAAACATTCAAGGTCCTTCAAGTTTGAATGGGGCTCTGAGCAGCCTGATCTGGTTGAAGATGTCCTTGCTCATTACAAGGGGGTTGGACTAGATGACAGGTGAACTTTAAAGGTCCTTTCCAACACAAGCCAGGCTATGATTCTGTACTCTGAGGTCTCCCCCTGCCTGTTAGGTTCCATTTTAGCTCCACTGTGACTTTTCCTCTGCTCCATAACAGTATGTCATGTCCCTATGAAGAAGAAAATTCAGCTAGAAGGTAACATAGAGAGATGTGTATTTCACTGACTGAAGGGTGTGACTCTAGCAGTTCATATTCTGGTTTTGAAGTTTAAAAAGGAATCCTAAATTACTGCAGGACAGTTTTGGTTTTAAACAGTTACTTTATAACATATGAAATTCCCTGTAACTTGGCAGGTATTGATACTGAATGGAGAAAAACTCAGTGCATGCCACGTGAAGTGTGTGTGGATGTGGGAAAAGAGTTTGGAGCAACTACAAACACCTTCTTTAAACCCCCATGTGTATCAATCTACAGATGTGGAGGTTGCTGCAATAGTGAAGGACTTCAGTGTATGAATATCAGCACAAATTACATCAGCAAGACAGTAAGTTCTCACTCTTTTATTACAGTTAACATCCTCCTTGCAAATACATTTGTGTTCATGCATATTTTAAACCTTCTTATTGCTACTGTGACAAAGGAAATAGTTGATTCCAGAATACATGGGTAAAACAGATGAAGAGACTACTGCCTGGAAAAAATGTATTTAGCACTCTTTCCCCCAGAATAATTTTATTTTTTAGGGAAGAAAAATGGGTCATTATTATGTCCCATTCTCAGTTTTGACATTATCCATGAAACTTAATTCCCTCTCTTTTTTTTTCATCTACCATATGCCTGTATGAGGCAAGTACTTTATGGAAAAGTAGCCTGTAATCTTATTGGTGTAGACTGCTGTAGGACATGTGCAGGAAGTTGCATGTTTTAAATAAAGTCTTTTAGGAACTGCATTTTACTATATTAAGAGATATTAGCATTATGTAACCATTTGTTTTGTTGTAATGCATCTTCTTCAAGTCCAGGGCTAGTGATCAGGTAGGAGTGTGCAGAGATCATGCATTGAGCCTGTGAGCTGCCTTCAAAGAAGGATATGCTGCATTATTCTAAGAAGATACAGGAATTCTCACAACTGTCTTTCAACATTTCCCTCAAAAATCCTGTAAAAATAGTCATACTTACAAGAATTTCCTAGGGTATTTTCCTATTATAGTATTTGGTAGGGGATTTTTTTTTTTTTCATTGGGGGCTTTTTCACTTTTTAGTGTAAATTTTGCTTCCTTTTTCAACAGGATGCATCTAGCTGAAGATGCAGTACATATTTATAATGAAGACCAAAACTGCATAGCCAGTTATAAAATTGTAGCCCTTAGAAATGTCACTCCTTTATCATAAAACTTCTTAGTGCTCTGAGCCTTTTTAGGGGGGAATTAGGAAAAGGGAATGTAAAGAAAACAGCAAAACCCACTAATTTTTAGAGTGCATTTAGAATTCTGCCCTCATTTCTCAACAGATCTGTCTATCCGAAATGGTATATCCTTCCAAGAGTTTTCAAAACTAAATTTAGTCTAGTGGTAGACAAACACACAGCACAGGGGTAATGTAACTCAAATAGCTTAAATGAGGACAAGTACGACACTGACTTTGTTAAAGCCCTATTGTTTTTCTCATTATTAGGTGAAACCATTGTCTCAACTCCAGTTGCTTGAAAGATGCAAATATCATTTTCATTTTAAAACCCAAGAAATAAAACTTTTTTTTTTTTACATGTATTGGTAAAGCTTAGCTTACCGAAATAAAGGATTGTCTAGTCACAGAGAGAATTGTTCCATGTAACACAGATTTCCTAGTTTTTGAGTGCTATGTCAGTTTGGAGTAAATCATATCTTTCTTTTCATCTTAGTGTTCACATCCATTGGGTGAAGTAATTTTTTTACCCAGTAGAAAATGTTTAGCACTGAGTTTCCTTTTGGAGTTCTTGGTGTTATTGGTGATGATATGACGTAAGAGTAGTTAAAGATTTGAGAGACTCTGAAAAGGAAAATCTTAAAGGTCTTCTTAAAAGGAAAAAGGAAGCAATGACACTGCTTTATTTTCTTACTTATTCTGTAAAAGCAAGCAATTTTATCTCTGAGTTTTGTCTTGCTTCTGCTTTCCAGTTTTATCTGGTCCTTGACAGAATGCAGTTTTAAAAAACCCTTAATAAAGGAACAGACTTATAGCTATATCTCTTCATCTGTCACTATCTCAAATTTTTTAAAATTATGTGACCACAGTATACCCCATATCAAATGAGAATTAGGAAGAAAAAAAGTATTGGATTCAAGACCTTCTGTGGCATTTAGGTACCCTACACATCTATTTTCACCACAGTTTCTTTATTTTCTGAAGGAAATGAGAACAAATAGGTTTTTTTCATAATTCACCAATTTTTAGCTTTATTTTTTGTGGATAAACTCTGTAAGATAACTTCATACTGTTCACCCTGCAGAAAAAGTGCTTAATGGGAAACTAATTTTTCAGCTGGAGTTCTTACTGTGAGGGCAAGCTCTAGCATTGGTTCCAGACATTAAAATATAAAGAAAGCTGATATCAGCTTTCATCAAAATTAATTAAAAATAAAAGAACTCAGCACAGAAATTATTTTTATAGGGGGAAATCATTGATTTCTAGGAGGAGGGACCAGGTCAGATGTTCCCAGATTGCTTTGTGGAACGCAGTGGTGGTCCAGAGTGAGGTCAATAGTTCTCTAGTTCAGGCTGTGTTCATCCTTTCTAGGTACTAAACTTTATTGAGAGAAAAGTAGAAAAGTATTCTGCTTTGTTTTTAATACAATTTTTTCCCCAAAACCTGTTTTTGTAGTTGCTAAGGGATGTTTATACAACCAGAGATCTGAGACAACTTCTTAATTAAGATACAGTACAAGGTCTATGACTTTGAAGACTCCCTAGGCTAATTCACAAACTGCAGTAGATCTTCTCCTGAGTGCAGTAGCCAAGTCTGTAGGTGGTGACTTGTCTAGTGAGGATCTGTGGGAAATGTGGCTGGTTGGCTTTTTGTTTTGTGGTGTGGTTGTGTTGGGTTTTTTCTCTAATTCGTTATTAAACAGCTGTTCTCTGTTTCCATGGCACAAATAATTCAACAGTGGTTACAAAGATTATGGAACCACCTGGTGCTGCTCTAGCCTGTCCCTGAGCAGCACTTTTTTATGCCCCACCTATAGCCACTTGCTTATAGGTTGAAGGGAAGTAGAAAGCAGATGTCAAAGAGCTCTCATCCCATTCTCCCTCTTGGCTGTCAGAAAGGACATTTTTTTGGCTTCTTTCAGATCATTTGTTGTAAAGGTCCTAAATCATCTTGTTTCACAGTTACAGTTACAGTCCCTCAAGGGAAAACATCTATCCAAGCAGATCAAAATTAGATTTAGAGGAGATTTTCTCACAGGAAATAAGTTAACAGCTTGAAATTTGCCCAGTTTGGGATGTGCATGGTGTTCTTTTTCACAATTCAGAGATATGCCACAAGAATATTCAGTTGTTTTGAACATTACCATTTCTACCTTTTCCCATGCATTTTTCTGTTAGACTGATTATTGTAGTGATATAGTAGGTACTATTAATAGTGGGAGATACATAAGTTCCAAATGTTTTTTGTTAATATTTCTGGGAAAAGAAAGGGATTAAAATAGAAAAAAATAGAAAAAGGAACACAAGCAGATTAAATAAATATGAATTTATTATATCAAATACCTGTTGTTATATCCCACGCAAGCTTTGAAAGTTAGATAGTAAAATAATGATGATGTTCCATTTCTCAAATAGTTTATTTTCATTCTTTTCAATATAGGATGTTTAGTTTTAAAATCAGTCTCATGTCCTTAGCTTAAAAACCTCTCTAGACACACTGTACTCTGTTACACTGGTTATATTTGGCTGGCCTTACTGGCACTTTCTAAAGTGCAAAGATCACAAGTGATGGAAACTTAGACTCAATCAATTTAAGGGAAACATGCCAAAATAAACCACAGTCCATCAGAAGAACATAGTGTAGTTAATGTAAATCTTGGGAAAAAAACATACATAAATCCTGCATTTGAAAAGTATCTAGAATGATGGCCTTCCCACGTAACAACAGTTTTGATATATTTCAGAAGTCAGTGAGCATAATAATAATTTTATGTGTGCTGATACAATGGATACTGGCACATATGGTGACAGTGCTGAATAAATTAATTTAGCCACTGAAGCAAATAAATCCTCTGTATAAAAATCTGCAGTTTTCTGGAAAGTATGGCATGAGGTCCTTCTAGTATAAAGAAGAAGCTATCAATGCCACGGATCTAAATTACATGCCTTTTGGGGCTTAAAGTGACCTGGTCTAGGGAAAGGTGTCCCTGCCTGTGGCAGAGGGGTTCTACTTAAATGATCTCTAAGGTCCTTTCCAACCCAAACAATTCTATGATTCTAAGGATCAGTGAGAAGGAATATATGGAAAATTGCATTTTCAGGAGTTCTGATAGTGCTTTTTGTCAACACATTCAGAGATTCCCATGTTCTGTCAGATTTTTTTTTTTTTTTTTTTTTTTTTTTTTTTTAAAGTTTAAAAACATACTAAGTTGTAGGTTGTGGACAGTACTTGAAAGAGAAATCCTAGAAAGGGTGAGAAAGACTGGAAGACCTGCCATCTGGCTTTCTATGGCAAAACAGCCTTAGACTGGCTGAATGGAAGGTGTTGAATTCTTATTCAATGCATTATTTATTTATGGCTTTCAACTGTTCTTCATCTACACAGAGCTTCTGTTAGTATGTGTTGCACTCTGATCAGTAACAGTGTGTTACTGATTTATGTTTACAGTTAGCAGCTTCTCTGGAGGAGGACAGAGCTTTGTGATTTTGTATGGGGTTTTTTTGTTTTTTCTTATATATAATACTCTTTAGTTATACAATCACTTATTGCTTCTGTTGTTGCTTTCCACTGTTTTCCTGACAATGCAGTGTTGGTGGCAGAAAGGTACAGAACAGCAAGTTGAATTTATTTTTTTATTTGCCTCTGACTGGAGTAATACTCATTTAATGTATTTTAATTTGCTGTTTCATTTATTATAATAGCATTTTTCAGAACAATAAAAGCTCTACACTTTGAAAAACTGCTCTAATCCCTACTGCTATCAGATCTTATGTTCTTCTGGGGACTGAAGCTCATTCTTTGTAGTCTTTGGGACTGGATGTCTGTCTTTAGGCATTGGTACGTGAAGGAAATGGCTTTTCCCTTTTGCCTGTAGAGTGAATTAGTCTGGTTTTTATTATAATTTAAAGTTGGAAAGGAAGAGAAGATTTGGGCTTCTAAGAATGCAGTAAAACCAATCTTTTAGAGAATGAGGGATCAAACAGAAATATAAGCCATTTGGTCTCCAGGAAGTGTTACCCATTTGGGCCATGTGGGTACCAGCAACAGTAGCCATAGTAGCCAGAATGTTGCCAGAAAAAGAATTGAGAACCAACCTCGTACTGGTTATGAGGCATTTTTCACAGACATATCCTTTCTAGGTACTGACATTTGGCTGTTAAATGTTGCCAAACATGCCCCATAGTGAAAGCAGATGTTGAGTTTATTGTTCTGTTGGATGAGGAAGGTGAGCAAAAAAAAATTGTAGATGTTATCAAAACCATAAAGCATTGTTTATGGTCAGGTTTTACCTAATCTGAAATGTTTTCTTTAGATGACGATTCAAACACAACTGTTGCGTGTTAAGAGTTTACACTTAAATAGCTTCATTGAATTTAGAGATGCTGCTATCACATCTGAGAGCAGAATATAGATTTTCTTTAGGATGAGTCTTATTTTCAACTGATAGAGATAATTTAAACTGAACTATTCGCAGCACTAAATACCTTTTCTGTAACAGACTACTTTTCAATAATTTGAAACCTCTTGTGAAACCTCTTTATATATTTTCGTTATTGGAAGAGAGGAATAAATATTCATATAGTATCCCAACAACATGTGCTGGCAAAAGTGAAGGAAGAACAAATCAATAATTCCAACACCAGTATTTAAATTCCAGCACTTCCATTAATGAAGATGGGTCTGTTTTCTATTCTTTTTCAAAATGTTAGTTCATGTCTTGTCTTAAGTACTTTACAAGAGTGGGGACTAGGAATATAACACTATGTATAATATAATCTCTAATACAAATAGTTGAGTTATAGATATAATGTATATAGATAAAAATACAATAGTTGGCTTAGTTTTTTTGACTTTATGTATCAACAATAGCAACTCTCAGGTGATGTAAAATACATTATTATTAAGAGAATTTATTTGAACAACTGAAGGTAATTCAAGGAGGTCAAGGAAACTACCTTTACATTGTTTAACTAGACCTTTTTCTCATCGTACCACTGAAGTGTTGATGGGAATAGTTGTTAGCAATATTTGTCTCCAAACCTTTCACAGTTTTAATGGAAGGATAAATGTAAATTAAGATTAATTCATGTTCACCATCACTTCCACCCGTGATTGATCCATCTCAGCTGTTTTTGTGAAATTTCCCTCAGTGATCTCCTGAAGCTGAACAGGACAGTTGGGCAGGGACCTACCTCTTTTAGGTGGTTTGGAAATGTAGCAATAGTCCTATGCTGCCATCTTCAGTGGTCTGGAGTCTGCTATGCTTTGCAGCATAGCAAACTGGCCTACTGCAAGAATAGACAAAGAATATGCACTTGTTTTCCAGCTGCAGTTAGGCTCATTCAAAGACTCATGCTTATTCTATTTTCTGAGATTTATCAGTTCTTGCTGCAGTGGGTTTTTGTTTCAGCTTCAGAAAAGCAAGTTCATACTGTCGTGAGAGAACAGAAAAACAGGATTTTCTTTACATGTGTAATATTGTAATTAAGTTCATACTCTTTGTTCTGTCCATCAATTCATATATATCTTCTAAGAATCAGCTTTCTAAGCAGGTATTTAAGATAGTAAAAGCTTGTCCATTTGTAGGTTTCTGGCTGTCCAGGTTGTCAGAGGTCTCAACAGCAGTGCAGAAAAGTACAACTTGTTTAAAAAAAAAAAAAAAAAAGTCTTGCATATGTAGGTGAGTTTTGTCCTCTGATTAAAGATAAGTAGTAAAAAACATATTCAAAGAACTCAAGCATGTATTTGTCTTAAGTATATACTGTATGCAGAAATTAAAGCTATTTTCATAAACACAGTCCTTTTTGTCTTTATCTACAACACCACCTTCCTCCTCTCCAATTTCCTAGCTTGTGCATTATAATTTATGATGGCCTTCAAATAGATGGATATTTTTAAAAGAAATAAGTACATAAAGCTATTGTCATATATCAGTACAAAAATGAAACCTCTGTGTTATGATTATTGCTCTTCTTGCCAGAGGCATCTCGGCATTTTGTGATTAATTTAAAGGGAATTTTATAATACATCAGGGAAATGGAGCCACATTGGTGTAAAAGGCAAAAGGGATTGTAAGTATAATCAAAAAGTTGATTAGAAAGTCTCTTTCCAGAAGACTGTGTTGAACTTAGTGAAAACTCAGTAGATATGCCTGGTGGCAATTAGGCATTAATTTTTTCGGTTACCCCAGGACAGTACCAAACTTCAAACTAGACATGGACTTGTGGCCTTATCATATTAATGACTCAAGACCAAAATTTTAAGAAGTGCTACTTGTTTTGCAGCTGGAACAAGAATCCAAAACAAAAAATCTGAACTTAAACTCGTGATAGGTTTTTCATATGTCCTTATATTTTGCTTAGTTGGACCATTAGTGATCTTTGTAAGAAGATTCTTGCTTTGCCTTTTGTAGCTGTTTGAGATCACGGTGCCTCTGTCTCACGGCCCCAAGCCCGTCACAGTCAGTTTTGCCAACCACACGTCCTGCCGGTGCATGTCCAAGCTGGATGTTTACAGACAAGTCCACTCTATCATAAGACGTTCCTTGCCAGCAGCACAAACTCAGTAAGTATAAGGCTTGTCTTTCCTTTCACGTTATGAGCAAGCCTATATAATCAGATTTAAAATACTGCTGGGAAGGTTGCACAGTTAGGATAGGTGATCTATACATAGCAGTAGCAGAACGCATTCTGCAAGGGAGCTGCCATTATTTTACACAAAGAGAATGTTACTAAATTACCTTTTTACCCATTAGATAAACTGAAGTGAGATGATTTAAAACTGAAGAACAATGTGTGTGGGATTTTCTTGATGTATAAATATTTAGGAGGTCAAAAATACATAATAGACTAACAGTTGCTTTAAGGAAGAATCAATAACTAGAAGCTGGACTGGAATTAATTGTTGACATTTTTAATAAGGTGAGTGAATAGAGCAAATTTCTCTGAGGTGTTAAGCATTTTCCTCAGTGGTTTCATTCAGTTTAAGTCTGGATGTTTTCTGACACATAGATTATATTCTATTTGAGTTCAACTGATTTAATTTGTTTGTCAAAGCATGGATCATAAACAGTGGCTTGGAAGTAAATCTATTGATAATTAGTTTAATTACATAATTAACAGATTATAAAGAGTCAATAAAAACCCAAGAGTTAATAATAAAATCAGAGGATGTTGGCTCTCTCTAGCTTCTCAGTATTTCTAGACTAAGAGCTGTTGTAATGACCAGGGCAAGAGTTTATTCTAGCCAGGAAACAGCTACCTGTAGTTGAGGGAGGTGAGAGTACAGACACCACACTTGAACCAGCATTCACAGGTCGCTATTTCTCCTGTGACTAAGGAATCATGCTTCAACAAAGGTAAGACAACACAGTAATAGATCAGAATATATAAAGGTCTCCTCTACTGTTACATACTGTCTTTAAGTTCAGAATCTATGGCTTTGTACAATAAAACAAGCAGGAGGCTTTGGTTTGTTGTTGTGTAGCTTGACTTGGTTGGTTTGGGTTTTTTTAACAGAACACAATAATATGTCTGTAAATTATCCATACTATTTCTCAAATAGAATCAGGAGGCAGGCTAAAGGAAACATATGCCAAGTGAGGCAGCAAGAGTGAGACCATTAGTGGAATGAAATCAGGAAACACAAGTTTGATAAAACATGAGGGGAAGCAGGGTGATGTTAAACTACAGCAGTCTGTACAAGCAGAGTGATTTAGTGTGCTGAAGGGGAGGAGTGTACTTGAATGATGATCATGGAAGAATGTCCCAGCACCTGCATTTTTGAATGTGTGAGTAATGGTGCTCAGGGGAATGAAAAGTGCATCAAATGAGTAATGTAGGTGTTGTCTTAACAGATTAGTAGGATTTTAGAAATACTACAGAAACGATGAATAAATGACACAGCCCGGATACAAGAAGTTAGGCTTGACTTGTTCAAAGATGTAATGTCAGCTGTGGTGATAAAGAAATTGCAAGAGATGAAGATGAGATAATACACATAAATATTCTATCAGTGATTCACCAGATAGCTCAGTTCACTCATTCTTTAAAAAGGCAACAGCTGCTGCCTTTGGATTTTTTTGCTTTCTTTGGTTTCCACTACCTTGGCTACAAACTGTAGCAGAAAAAGAGGACTAAAGTGTTAACTTGTTTATTGCCTTTATTTTTAAAGGCAGCGCTGCTAAAGTTCAAATCTTTAGGTTCAAGAAAGCTCACCAGAATCTGAGTGACTAATGAGAAAGTGTCAGCTAATGGCACATAAATTTCACATAAACTGGAATGGAATCTGATAAACTGATTTTTTTTTTTAAGTTTTGTCTACAGCATTCATTATAAAATTTATCTGCTGTCTTTTGATATCCTAAGTTTGAAAACATTTTTGTACTTAACACATAAAATGATGCGTTACATGCAGTATTTGGCATGCAAAAATGTTTTATACTCCTGTTTTCTACCTGAGGCTTATGTTCTAGGGCTGTTTCCAAACTACATTAGCAAAGTACAAATAGAAGTTTCTAGAAGTTAGAGCTGAAACTTGAAATGTGAGAAAGTTTCTTCAATAAATGGTTGAAAATCTCTGTAGTGGGGAGAACCTTTAGTAACAGATTTGACAGGAATAAAAAAAAAGATTATGAATGAACTGACATTCTTAGAAAGATATTTGCAATGGAGAGAAACTAAAGCAATCAACAGCTAGAATTGATTTATTTTTTTTCTCCTTGAGTTCTTATGGTAGTAAATCAACAGCATTTTTTAATTTCACAGGTGTCATGTGGCAAACAAGACCTGTCCAAAAAATCATATTTGGAATAATCAAATTTGCAGATGTTTGTCACAGCATGATTTTGGTTTCTCTTCTCACCTTGGAGATTCTGGTAAGCACTTTTTCTTAAAGGATTTAGTGTAGTTCTATGTTTAGATTCACCTAAAGACAAAGAAGTAGTAGCAATTATTTGTGTCTTTTTCTGTATCAATACTACTACTGGTTGTTGCCTGTCTTTTTACATATGCTTGTTTTTGAAACACCGTAAAAGGTATGGATTTGCTCATTTCTTCCCATAAAAATAGGTGTGAGAGTAGACACAAAATTCTGGTAATAGTGTGATTTCTCTGCTGCTTTTGTAGACACATCTGAAGGATTCCATATTTGTGGACCAAATAAAGAGCTGGATGAAGAAACCTGTCAATGTGTCTGCAAAGGAGGCGTGCGGCCCTCAAGCTGTGGACCTCACAAAGAATTGGACAGATCATCATGTCAGTGCACGTGCAAAAACAAACTTATCCCTGCTTCCTGTGGGCCCAACAAGGAATTTGATGAAGAAAAGTGCCAATGTGTATGTAAAAAGAGCTGTCCTAGACATCAGCCACTAAATCCTGCAAAATGCGTCTGTGAATGTATAGAATCTCCCAATAAATGCTTCTTGAAAGGAAAAAGGTTCCATCACCAGACATGCAGGTAAAACCTCAGTTCTAATTTCTTTTAGTGTGTTCAAGGCATAAAATTTTGGGTTGTGACATTAGCTGTCTTGTTGAATTGCTTTGTAACAGTCTTAAGTAAACAGTAAGTCTGTCTTCAGTTCAGTTTTATCTTCTGTGACGTCGATAATCTCTAAGAGGAAGCTACTAGGCGTAATAAGTATTTAAACCATGTTTAGTTTTTAGTACTCTTACTACTACTTCATGGGACTTATTTCCTTTTGGTGAAAATGAACCCTAAGTTCAATCTCCCTATATCTTATGGTATTTAAAATCCTACTCTGTTTTTCCCCATGAACTGAATATTGCAATTCAAGTAACTCAAATATTGAAATAACTCAAATATTCCTAATTAGATTTCAGGGTGTAATTCTGGAGATAACATCATTCATTTCCACTTCCTAAATTTTGGAGTCACCTAGCTCTGGGTGATTTTTGTGAAAAGTAGACATGTATAACTATAAAACAGACTTCCCAGATCACCATTTAAAATAAAACTTAGGAAGAAAAGTCTGCAGTTTCTTTATATATCATAGGGCCTTTTCTTTCCATGACTGCTACACCCATAGCATTAGCAGTCTATATACATAAATGTGAATGACTTTAGGTTCTGAGAAACAACTAGCATTATTTCTGCTTTGTATATTATGTGAGGAAAGCTTTCCTGTAAAATTCTCTTGTAAATTTCTTAAATTCATTAATTAAATTAATTTAAAAAATACTTAAGCAATGCCATTTGGAGAAGAAGGATCACTTATTTCTACTATAGGGGAATTATTTCTATTACATGAATGACAACAATTCATGCACTGCAAATGGAAAATAGCAAATTAGGACATTTAAATGTCTGTAGTAACCTGATGCTTTATCAAAAATAACACTTATTTAATTTAACATGTAATTATTTGGGATAAATATATTTCTAGATATATAGACATCATTTCATCTTTATAATGAAAAAATGTCACATATAAGTAGTGACATTTCCACTGAAGTCTTTGAAATGGGGGAAAAGATGACTGGCATTACTTGTTTTCCAATATATGGCCTTTGAAGTGAAATAGAAGAGCTGTTAGAAACATCAGAAACTAATTTTTCTCTATAATTCAACTCACATCATTTCAATTTTATGTTTGCAGAGGAAAAGAAACCAGCCTGGTTACATAAGCTCTACATTTTACAAAGCCTTTACACTATAGGTGTCACTTCCAGCAGTGCTACAAATATAAACCACATACATTTTAAAAGAACATGCACAACTGGAGAAGTTAAGAAATGTCATAATAAATATCCAGTGTTGATTTCAATGTCTCTGTTGATTTAAAGACTCAGTATTTGAAGGAGGAAATTGAGTTCAGCCTTTCTCTGTTGTGGTTGAATACAGTAAAAAGTTTGAATCACTTTCTCACTTCCAAGGACAGTATGATATAGGGTGCTTCTACCTTTTTCTCTTTTCTGAGCTGTTTTTCTTTTGATTTTGTGTGGGGAAAACCTTTATACCTCTGGAACAAATAGTCCTGTAGATTTTAGCACTGCCAAGGAAAACAGAGGGAGCAACCTCTTCTCCTTAAGAAAAGACTTAGAGTAGGTTTCTCACATTTTGTCTCTGTCCAGCACAAGCTGTCTCTAAAAGGAAAAAATCCCTGCAACACCCTTTTTATCTCTGAAAGATCTCTTGCTGGTTTATAACAGCATCAATTATACAATTGAATTTATATAATAAATATATGAATTTTATAAATTTATAAAACATAAATAAATTTATAAAACAACTCTGCCTAGCTTTGTGCTAGATGTGTGAGCCCTAGACATGAACATAATCCTGTTGTCATGTCCTAGACAGCTCCTTGTAGAGACAAGTAATCCTTGTAGCTTCTGGTTTTGAAGCACTAATATCTTTATGCACTGTACCTAAAATGCCTCTACCTCTAGTGTTACACCCTGCTTCAGATGAAAGTAATAATCATTTACAAAGCAGAAGATGGGATGGAAAAAAAAAAACCCTCAGGATACTGGCTTTTCAGGTGATTTATGCTGTTTATCAGCCCAAGACTTGTTTCATCTGTGGCCTTGCTAGGCTGCCCACAGTGACTACATGGGCATTCTGCAGCAAAAAAATCACAATTATTGACCATAATGAGAAAGTTGCTTCTGATTTGCCCAGCACTAGGACTAGTGAGAGAACATCTGTCTGAGCTCCGGCGTGCTCAGATTATGCTCATTGAAACAGATCTCTGTCACATGAAAACACTCCATAAACAGCATTCAGACCAAATCTTTTGAAAGACCTTGTCTATTGTTCAGCAGTTTCCTAAGGAAACCACGTTTATGTAGTTACAATGAGTGCTGCTATTCACCCTGTGCTACCAGCTCTAAAATTTATTTTGGCCAGTTTTGGCTGGGCCAGATTACTAGGAACTTCATCTGCTAAGCACTTAAGAGGAGGAGAGGGACTTTCTTGCTCTTTTGAAATGTCCCAAATTAGGATAAGACTGAAGTAACCTGAGCTTGACTGCTGCTGGACACAAACTCACGTGGGAGAGGTGCTGCATAGCAATCTCAGCTGCAAGTTGAAGTTCACAAGGAGGCATGAATCCTAAACAAAGTGAGCTCCTCATGCTTAGTGTTTACACGACTGCTTTTCGTTGTGTACAGTCATAGGTGTGTGGAAGAGTTTAGCTTTGCATCTTTTTCTTCTTATTTCATTTTACTGTCATTCAGTACCTGAAATGGTCTGAACTTTCATGGCAGAGACAGCAAAAAGGTGAGTTCAGTGTTTCATCCACTGAATCTCTGTGGAGTACCTTTTGCCCAGAACAGACCTACTGCTGGTTGCCTATTCACTCACAAACCTTTTTGTTGCCTTTTACCACCGTGTCCAAACTTTAGGGGGAAAAGACAAGTAGGACTTTGAGAGATTCCCATGAGCTGCTACACTGATTTCAAATATCTATTAAGTGGCACAAAATAATGTTACTCCCTTAATTACAGAGATCACAGTGGTGAACTAATCAATGATAAATGACATTGAAAACACTGAACAAGATGTGACACTAGTTAATAAATGTCACATTTGCAGTCTTCCTCATTCCTTGTTGCTTTCCTCATAGCCAGATTCATTGGCTGAACTAGATGGTGTGAATTAGTGTAACTGTAGTGCAGACCTCATATCATAAATTATTGCAAAGTAGTAACTTAGTATCCAAAACAAGCACACTACATACTAACTTATTTGAATCAACAGTAAGAGTAGCCACAAGCCTGAAATAAGAATTACCTAGGGCGGAGGAGAGTGACATTGTGCAATTTAGCGTGCTGTATATATGTTAGTAACAGTTATCGTAACAGACCATAATATCAGTGTTTCAAAAACAGGTGCACATTATTTAAGTGCACATTATACAAGTTTTAAGTATAACTATGGTGAAATTTAAGACATACACTTTTGTCTTTTGACTCCTTGCCAGTGTCTGAAAAAAATCCCAGACTTGTACTTTGTCTCCATTATACACCAGAAAGTATTTAGCATTGTTATTGTAAGGTTATTTTGGGTCAAGTCCTTGTTTTAATAGAAAAATTAAATAGGAAAAGGAAGGGTTCAGGGACAACCAGAGATATTATCTTTGTATAAGTTGTATTTTTCAGTCAAGGAATTGGTGAAGAAAAATTCTGGTGCTGCATAGGTAGATGTGATTTGTGGTTCAATGCTGTATTTCTGCAAAACTTATTTTAATCAGGTAGGCACTAATTCTGTCCTTTTTCCATTAAGTTTTATCAGAAACATGATAAATAGGCTCTGATTTTTCTTCAGAATGCACGCAGATGCAATATGAATGTAAATATATTCCCACTGGCCTCAGAGACTGGCTGTGGGAATTTGCAACTTGAAAGGAAGTATGTTCTCATTTTCAAGACCAGAGTCACAGTGTAACATATGTAGACAAACCTCTCTCAGGCTTATTGCAGTAACCAGTAAGGTGAGAAACAGTCCTGGGTAGGAGGATGATAGATTTGATTAACACCTAATTCTAGATTACCACCTCCAATTTGCAGCATGCAGTAGGTTATAACAAGCCAATTTGAGTACAGAAATATATCCTATTTTCAAAACAAAATTTAAAAACATATTACTCAAGATTAGAATGTGGCTGTAACCAACAGTGTGGTAAAAAAGATCCATGTGTATCCATTGCAATAGAATAATTTCTCTTCAGTATAATTAATTATTATTTCATTGTATTTTGTGAAGATTAGTCTGACTAAAATTGTTGCAAGAACATAAAAAGTTAAAACATATATACTTGTAGGAATTAAATATCCCATTGAGAAATGGCAAAGTGAAGGCACACGGATTTCTGCCCCAGGTAAATATAAATGATTGTGTTATATTAATGTCCACTTTTTGTTTTCCTTTCTTTAGTTGTTACAGACCTCCATGTACAGTGCGAACGAAACGCTGCGATGCTGGATTTTACTTCAGTGAAGAAGTGTGCCGCTGTGTACCTACATATTGGAAAAGACCACTTATGAATTAGTGAAGAGAGCACTACTTGCTATGTTGGTGTACATTTTTCCATTAGAACAAAAGAACAACAGAAACTTTGATAATATTTGGAATTAAATGTTCACCAGAGACCCTGTGGGGCTTTCAGAGACAGACTTGTGCTTTTCTCAAGATGTGGAAAGCAAATGTAGAAAACAACTGTGGTTCATGTTTTGTAAAGAACTCAATAAGGACTTATTTTCTGTCAATGACCAAACAGCCTAGGTTCTCCTTCTTGTGATTTTTTTTTTTTAAGAGATAATGACTATATAATTTATTTCCACTAAAACCATCGTGCAGCATTTCTGTTTATAGCAGTAACAATTGTTAAAGCTCACTGTGATCAATATTTTTATATCATGCAAAGTATGTTTAAAATAAAATGGAAATTGTATTATATAATGGTGAGAATGTTTAATCATCTGCCTAAAAAGGAACTCAGATTCAACTCTATTTTCAGGGTTCTTAACAGGGGAAAAAGGCAATAAGGAGAAAGCACTTTTATGAGGGAAGACTGCAGACATTTTCTCATACCTGTTGTGTTTTCCATTTGGAATAGAGTTGTACTGAGGGTTTTGTGAGCCAGTGGTATTTCTGGCTCTAGAATGACAGTAGCAAAGAAGGTATAATTAATGACAGTGGGAACATTGGAGATTCTGTACATTGCCCAAGTATAAGGACTATGTTTAAAGCACAGTAGCAACTACTCACATTCCAATATATTCATCTCCTATTTTATTTCTTAGCAGCACTCCCAAGGAAAAGTATAAAATAATGTCTATTCAAGGTTATTGGTATGAAAGTGGAAATTCCAACACTGCTTTTTATTTAGTGTTATAGGCTACGTTATAAATTTTACAGTTAAATCATTCAAAATGCTTTGATGAGCTTAACTGAGTCAATCAGATCTCTTCATCAATGTATACAGATGCAAATATATTTTGAAGGGGAAAAAGTATGTATTCCAATGGGGACATGAAAGGATCAGTCTGCTGTGGATTGACACAGTCTCTACATTAAAAAAGTCTCTTTCAGAAAATGTGAGATCAAACACCTACAATTTTAAAAAAAGGTAAGATTTTTAACTTGGATGGGAAGAGCAATCTATTCAAAATTAAAATGTATCAGAAGTTGGAAGGAATTTCTTTACTTACGGAAACTTTATTGGGTGCAGAAGTGGAACAAGCAAAGCTGCAAAGCAAGATTTTTGTGACAGGGATGGTCAGATCTGTAAAAATAATTGTAGACATCAGTGCTGGATCTAAGCAGCTGTTCTTTAAAGAGTTATTAATGAAATATCATAGAAAGTTTGCCAGGAGGGGTTGCTTTTCTAGATTTTTTGTATTTCATAGTTCCTAAAACTGAGTGAAAATTCCTGTTGATTACTCCATCCCCATCATGAGTTGATGCAGTCTAACAGGAGGAGAGATACTTTGAGACTTCACACTTTCCACTGTATGCCTGCTATGCTCAGTGTTCTTCCAAGAGGCCAGATATTTATTATCCAAATAGGATAACAGGGTAAAGTTTAGGTATGCAAATACTGAACAATGTCTTTATTACTATATTGCTTCAGCAATCAAATGTAGGTAGACATTTGGACAACAGTTTAACATTGATGCACAACTATAACAACTCACACTTCCCATCCAGTGGCATTATGTCATGCAAATTATGTCCAGTCATGCAAGTCATCAGTGTCTAAATTGGCAATGTCAACATAATAGCAAGAGGCTAATGATCAAACTTAATTCAGCATTCAAAAAAATCCAAACATCCTCTTCTGTAATTTAACTGCTTAAAGGAACTGTAGGTGAAGATTTTAAATTTCTATCCCAGCCCAATACAGAAGAGAGTCAGTGAAGAGAAGACAAACCAAATCTGGTACCAGGAACAGAGCCTAAGTAAGCAGGTATCTAACAGATAAAAAATATACTTGTGGTTACAAAGGAGGAGGGCATGAGTGAAGGCAGAAGAAAACCTACTTTCCATCAAATAATTCCATGTAGATTATAAAAAGTGCATGTTAAAATACTATGCAAATTAAAAAACCCAAACCTTATTAAACTGAGCAATGATCACATGTCTAAATTTTTTTAAAGGATTCATGAAAACAGCTAATAAACCCACTGTGGCTACTTGCATTTCTACCGAATGAGCATACCACACTCCAAGATGGTAAAACCCATCTGAATAGGGAAGGGCAGACAGGAAGCTCGAAAATGAGACCAATGAACAAGAAGCTTCAACTTTATCACAAACATCAGCATTTAATAAGACTTACTTTCTTGAATGCATGCTTTTTCTGTTTCTTAACTTTCCAAGCATTGAGACTTTTGGGCATAAATTATGCTAATCTCTAAGTAAAACTTAGATTTATAGAGAGCAAATTCCTGACTTGTAAAAGTAGCCACAAATCAGGTTTATGTCTGAGCAAAGTGACTAGTTAACCATTCTCAAAATTATGTTGAAAATATGCATAGAATAATACATACAAGCAGTTGGTAGCATTTTCTGATAATCAGGCTCTCCAGTTCTACATTCCATGAGAATAGAGCTATAAAAATGCATTATAAACTGTGGAGGGCTGGGAGCCCTCGGCACAAGAGCCCTCTGCACTCCCTTGGAGGAGAGAGGTCTGAGGACAAAAAGACTTTTTCCAGAGATAAGCAACCTTCCTCTGGGTCATGGTGACAAAGTGAACCACCCCCAGCGTGCCTTGTTTCTATATGGTAATAGCCTGGACCCAGTTGGCTAATAGGTTTCTACCCCACTCCCTGCCTTTCCCATAAAAAGCCCATTTCTGTCCCTGATCAAGGGGCCTTTGTCCCTGGCCTCCCCTTCACAGGGGCTGCTGGACAATAAAAGCTGCCTCTGTGGAACAGCCAGATGAGGCTCCTGTCTCTCTATCCCCGAGTCCACCTTGGGTGGTTTCACAAAGAGCTGAATCACAGGAGCTGGAATCACTTGTAGCTGAGAAGTTGCTACACTTGCTGGAATCACCTGCTGCCCAGGGAGGCCTGCCACCACCCCTGGAAGAGTTATTCTTTGCAGGACACTCTCTCTAGGAATGTCGCCGCACACCGGTGCTGGCCAGCATCAGACCCCCTGCGATAACAAACAAGAGCACAGACATCAGAATTATTATCATTAGTACTGGATATAGACTCTACAGATTCTATGTGATATAATGGATTCCCTTTATCTCCATACTGTCATGAAATAATCTGTAGAGTAGGTCCTTCTTGCATCTATTGCATAAAGAAGCTTATAGGTCTACATCATTGTCAGTTTTGAAGAGATATTTGATAATGATCTCGAAATTTTCATCTTCACTTCAAATCTTAATGTTCTTTAAAAAATATAAAAATAAAAGAGATTTGAAAAGATAGATGATAATTCTATATGTGAGTTATTCTGCACTAAGTCCAAATAAAAAGCTTTTATTGTTATTTGTCTAAAATCCCTGTACCTTGTGCAAAAATTACAAGGTGGTTGGGAGAGGGAGAGTGCATGTAACTGCACTAAATCACATTTAATAGTAAACAGATTTATGCTTGCATTTCATCAGGAATTTACAGCAGTTTCTGTACTCTTTAAATACTCTCTAGGGAGACCATAAATTATGCAGAGTAAGCCCTCTTTACCTGCACTACCAGAGGGACATGCTATTTACAGTATGAGCGCTGTTGGTCAGCTGACAGGGTTGTTTAATTCATGCTGAACAAGTTGATAGTAAATCAGTTCTCTCAGCTCTATTTGAAAGACCAGCGTGAAATCTTACATATGTACTGTATCATCTTGAAAGGCTTAGCATTAGGATTGCTTTCAGTATGCTCATTTTCAGTCTTTAGATCTCAGTTACAACTCCAGATGCCCTTGAATTTTAACATATCTCCTATTTTTTTGAAGCATAACCAGCAATCACATCCATGCCAAAAGACAGGAATGGAATAATTTATGCAGTCAGTAAGCTCATCAACAGATTAGCCTGAAGAATAGACTATATTCTTTTAAATATTATTTATTATATATTTAATTTAAGGATATATTCTTAAAATACTGTGATTTAAAAATAGAATGGATTTTGTATTATTTGGAGGTACAAAAGGTTGCTGTCAGGTAGAAAAGTTTAAAAGTGGTCAATTCAGAATTTTCAGAATTTTTTTATTTAGAAAATATTATATAGTAATAATTCTTTATATTATAAGAATTTTCCTTCCTTGAAAAAATGAAAACAATAGTTGATAATTTATTTAATAGCTTCTTTTTGTTCTCTCTTTTCATTTTGCATTGCAGATAAAACTAATGGGAAAGAACACAGAACAACCTTCTAATTGAGTAATGAAATAATAAGATGAAATGAACCAGGTATTTAATTTTTTTAAGTAATTCATATCAATTGCTAATAAGAACTGAAAAAATTAGGCCACTTAAATACAGGTTTAAGACTCCGCAATATAGTAGAGGTCTTAAAAGCTCTGGAGAGATGAAAACCTTTTTATAGAACACATATCTGGATTCATTTTATCTATACTTTCTTGTCCAAATGTTGTAATGGAATGTGGACAGTAGAAAGCATTAGGAGATCACCAATTTTGCAATCACAAGTTCTAAAATTTCAGTAATTTATCATTTAAAAATTATATTTTACCTATAGTCTGAATCTATGAATCAGGGGACTTTATTTCAGCTTGAGAATATACTGAATTACAAAGAATAGAACATACCAGGAAAACTAATAAAATCCTAAAACACAGTGCTTTGCTCTTTTGTACAAATGTTTCTACTTCTGGCAAACAACTGCAGAAACCTCTAATAATTGTGTATCACCATTTTATTCCCTTTTCTTCTCAGCAAAACCCTGTCATGAAAATAACATCTTTTAGATTCAAGTATTTCTCCTGTTCCTGGGTAAGGATATTATATCCATTCCTGACAGACACTGACCTTTCAGCTGAGTTTCAGCAAACTCTTTATCCCTTTTCTACAGTTATAATCAGACGTATGCGGTCACTGAACTCTTCCCCTTTGCCCCCATTCTCAAATTACTTCTCTTATATTTCTGGGCCATATCTCGGTCTCCCCGTAAGAATATCTGTATTTCCTTGTCAGCCTTTTTCACATATCACTGCTAACTCTAACCTTCTATTTCCCTTTTATATCCAATCTCTCACTAAAAATAGCATTGCTTTTTTCTCTATTATCATTAAGACCTCTTTCTTCTCTCTCCGTTAAATAATCAGACCAACATGGGGATTAATCTCATTTTAGCTACCTAGAGTTATTCTTCACTACACATACGTGAAAGCAAGTGTTAAAGAGAAGCCTGAAACTTCACATTCCAAGTTCGCAAATCCAATCTGTCCAAGCAAATAATAATAAAAATAATTACAGTTGAGAGCTCCCCTAAGTAAACTTGTAAAAAAAAAATCAGATGCATTGACCATCCTAGCAGATACCACTTGAAACATAAAAGACAATTTATAAACAAAACCAAAATTTATAATATCACTCTTCCTGTAAAAAAAATTCAAGCTTTAATTCTGCTGTATTCTGCATGCTACCCCTGCAGTCTAACAGTGCACTCACCCAGTCCTCGAAGTCCAGTGCAGCATTCTGGAACTTAATTCAGCCTTGTAATTGAGTTTATGTTCACATCTCATTCATGCTGGGAGGGAAAAAAATCTTGGGTTTAAGGGCAGGTAAGGAGACTTCTCATATATACCACAAAAACTCTGAGGTCTGTGCTCTTCCTTAACACAGATATGCCCACCACCTGCTTTACAGTGCTGTGTAGACAGAAAAAATGGGGTTAGGGGATCCTTCCCAGAAGGATGATGCCATTTTTAAAGACAGATACTATTTGTAAGCTCAAATCTTATACCCTATGGATGTACTTTTCACTAGCCTGCACCCTGTCCAGTAATTTGGATGTAGAGAGCTGCCAAGTCACAGAACACTTGTGGCTCAATGTAGTCCATGGGTTACCATCAGGGTAGATTCTACTGGTTTCAGCTAATCCAATCAGTTTTTGTAAACCATTTAAGAGATACTTATTTTAATATACAGAAAATAACCTCTAACTGAACCACAAAAATACTTTGGACTTGTATTGCTATCAGAAAAAAAAAAAAATCTAATCATATGTGCAGACACACTGCCTGGAAGCTTAGCTCAAAATAAACTCAAGCAAAATTAAGTTGAAAAAAACAAACATTGAAATATATTTCTGACTCTAAGTCAAGTCAGTTACGTCCACTAGAGAAAGAGCTAGTACTAACATTTAATTTCATTTCCAAACTATGAACAAAAAACAAATATATGCTTTATGTAGAGATAAAGCTTTTATCAAATGTAATTTCCAAAAATAAGAGAGTGAGTTTTCAAATACATATTGGTGTCATCTGTGAGGAAAATAGAAAGCTGTCTGGCAGCACACTCATATTTATTTCAAAGAACAGTCTGTGCAGCAATGAGATGTTTGATATTGCTGCAAATATATATATAAAAGATCAGTATTCTTTTGAAAGATTAATAATAGTAGGTTATGCTTTAGAGAATCCAAGTAGTAGAAGTTTATCTGTTCATTTAGTACATTACTGTGTTAAGTTTAAAAGCATTCAGCTCTCATAATCATAAGTCTTTATGCTTCAAAGATCTAGGAGTTAACATTTCCTTTTATTATGTCATTGTTCTTTGAAACTTGTAAGAAGTATGTCTTATATTTTTAACTGTAAGTTAATTTGAAAAACAGTTCTAAAATAACTATTTTTATTTTAGTAACTCTAACAATGATAAACAACCAGTGGGTGAATAAAACTTCACCTTTCCCAGCCTACAGCCCCAGTTCACTTATTTGCTCTATGTCCAGTCAGGGTCCTGCAGAACTGTGCACATGGATTCCTAAACCAGCATCCTCTCTCTGAGTGGTTTAAAATCAGGAATGCAGTTGCAGCCACCAGCGCCGACAGATTCTGGCTTCTTCTGTGACTTACCCATCAGACGGCTTCTAAGACCAGCTTGGAATGAAGAACATCTGTATTAGGGGGTTCCTCAGACTCCCAGCAAGAAAAATCGATACTCCAAAAAGTAAAAATAAATTAATTACTGAATAAATACATAATAATCTTGACCCCTGAGAAGGCTATCAAGAAGAGGTTAGCTCAAGGCAAGGCAATACCATACATCTGCAGGAAGAGGCTTGTTGCTGACATCACTGATTCTTCTGATTTAAATGGTATTATTCATAATTAATGGCATCACTGTAAGACTGTGATCAGTCTTCAGAGCAGCAAGGCCTGGTAAATGTCATCAAGCACTCTTGTTCTTTACAGGTTGTTCTAACATCATTGTTTACTGAAGAAGGGAAGAAATGCATATACTCAGAAGTATTTTACCTGAAAACTCCAGGTTTCGCGGATAGATAACTATAGCTGTTACAACTCATTAGCTTAAGAAAACATCATCCATAAGTTTTGTTCCTGTTTTCATGCTAAATGAAGCAGCAGATATTTACTAGATTTCTTGTTAGCTCTCCCAGAGAGCCAACAACACTGTGAAGCTCAAAGCATGCCTCGTGGAAAAAGGACTGAAAAAATAAGACAGAGAAAACTGAAAATCTCACCATTTATGAAGTGTTAATTAAGATTAAGAGCATTTGAAACAACTTCCACTGACAGCAAAACCATTTATATAAGGTTTGGGAAGTTGTGAAACAGGCAGCTTAAATGAAATTGCATTGTTCCTGCTACAAGAGTTTACAACACAGTGAAATGCCACACCAAAACACAGCTAAACTTTAAGCATACTCACCAGTCAGTGCTTAAAATTTCCTTCTCACTGAAGAATCTGTAAAGAGTAGGATGAAAGGATACATAAAGGAAAAATATACAAGGGATTAGATCCACAACTGATTATATAATCACTGTGACTGATACCTAAATCCTAAACTTACACCAAAATAATTCCTCATTAATTTACTCCCAATTTGTAGGAAGCAATTTCCGAAGCAATTTCCCTAACCTGAAGGTGCACTTTGGCAAATGCCTAGAATGCTGTATATATCCCTAAACTCTATCAAGGCATGTACACTGATAACTTCTCTATTTAATCCGTGAAGTAAAACTCAGTAGATATTCATAAATTTCAAACAGCTTTATGCCCAAAACTTAAATGAAAGGTCTTCTTCCTTCTGTTTAAGTTATTATACTTTGTATGATATAAGTAAGTAAGATTCAAGTCAGAAATGGAGAACATAATGTTGTTCTAAACTACTGTGGGTAACTTGACCACGATTCCAGTACTATTTGTTTGGCTATTATGTTCTTGTAACAGAACACTAGATGATAGAGAAGGGACAGAACTGTCCTGGATGTTACCACCTGCTATAAGCCAGTAGTTCTGGAAATTTGACAAGTATGGGAATAATTTCCTTCCATCTAGTTCCTGTGACTATTTCCCATTTTTCACTTTTGTCATGCTTCTTTTCTGTAGAATATGACATGCTTTGGGTAAGTGAGATGCAATGGTTCTTCAATGTACAAAGAAACTCCACCTCTTTTTGTATTTTTGCTGTGATTTCATTAATTTGTAGAGTAAATTGACACAGTTAGAACTTGTTTATATTTGAGTTTCCAGCTGCCTTTCCAGGTGTGCACTTTATTATTTTGGAGTATTTCTTAGTTTACAATGCTTATTTAATACTTTATATACCTCGATGAAAGCAATACATTTCCATTTCCTAAGCTGTCATCTTCATGTGTAGTGGGGTACAACCACTAAGTGGAAAAGAATTCAGAAAAGAAAACCATTTTGGATAAAAAAGCCTCTTTACTTGAACTTCAATGGTTTAAAATCTGTTAAAGATGTGAATAAGACAGTAGTAATTCAACTTATGTCAGTAATAAAAGCCTGATTTTTTTTTTCCTTCAAACAATCCAGGAAAATCAGAGATCTGAAAGGCAAAATACTACATTATTTATATACATGAACAGTCTGTCAAGCATTCATTCCAAGACTATCAGGAATTTCATGGCAAAGACTTGGGGCTAAAGTCAGGGCAAGAAGTTCCAATTTGCCATGAGCAGAGTAGCACATCTTCCCCTTTGGCTGATTGTGATAACCTGCCCCTGAGTCCTGCAGGCCCCTGCACTCCCTGCAGCAAACTGCTGCGAGCCCCTGCAGAACTCAGGGCTGCAGCTGCCGTACTTGGGGTGTTTTGGCCAACTCACACGGTGAGCTCTGTATCTCCCACTCATGTTACAAAGGATGCCTTCTTGAAACGACTTCCTTAAGGGTTTATAGATGCTCATGCAAACCAAGAACACATTTTTGTGTAGTGCTTGGTATGAAAGAATGAAACACCCTTGTGTGTTCACAGTGCTTAGCAGCGATACCAGGTCATTGACACATCACATTCTGCTGGGATGATTTGAGGTGATGAATGTTTAACCTGTTTTCAGATGTGAGAAAAAAAGCTGGAAACCCCATATTTTTACTTCTCATCACACACTTTGAATACCAAAGAAAATACAGGACACTAAGGAAAGGGCTGGATTCACAAATCTAGCAATTATCTTAGTGGGCTTCAAAAAAACCTGAATTTATGTGAGATATGAGAGATCTACACATCAACCATGAAACTATTTTACATCTTATTTGCATTGTTTCTGATGAAGCTATCTGCTAAATGAGAAAACTTTTAATTTGACATTTTCTTGCAGTAAACAACTGTCATGGAAGCAATTAGATAATGTTCTGCTTGCCTGTCTTCAAGGCCCAAATGTGTAAATTGATACTTAACACTCATAGGTCCCAATTTATCTTAGCAGGAAAAAAAAAAAAAAAAAAAGTGCCTTTCAAAGACAAAACCATTCAGAAATTGATGAGAGCTGATCTGTTCAACCTCTAAAGCCTTGAAAGTTTGCTTTTCCCCCTTGATACTGTTAATTTATCCTTATTACTTGCATTGCCTACATTTTCTTTTGTCTTTACACCAAAGAAAACAATAAATTGTCATCTGCTGAGTAGAAAACTATAATCAGAGATAGTTGCTCAGCTGGATCTTTCCACCTGCTGACACACACTGTGTATGAGAAAAGCATCAACTATGCCCTTAGTGCACTTCTAAAATAATGTTACAAAAGCAAGTTTCTTTCTTTAGTTAGAATTCTGACACATTCTCTTTTACTTCCAGATTACACACAACAGTATGCATTTCTAACAGATCTATTTTCCCTCACATGCCAAAATACAGAAAAAAAAATGTTAAACATATTGCCTAGAAATGCTTAACTGCAAATAAGACACAGAGGACTGCAAGGTTTTCACATAACTCCATAAAATCATCATTCCAGTACCATTCATATGTTTCATGCATTTTCAATAGATGAAAAAGTAGATTTAATGACACATGCATTGAAAAAATAAACACAATAGAAATTGCTTTCTCTTGCATAAGCCATTTCAGACCAGAATTAGACTGTTTTCTAAACAGTCCATAAACTGCAGACTAATTCCCATGACAAGATGCAAACAAGACATATCCTCTATTTCACTGCAAACTTCGATGAGAACTAAAAATGCTTGAAGTTCTGCACAACCAGGTACTAAAATCTGGTATCCAGCACTAGTGCAATAGGTTGTCTCACTATATCTAATTAATATACAATATGTGGTTTATATGTAGTTTGATCCCCTATAATATTAGCAATACAGTCACTGGCTAGCTTTTCTGATCCATTTCTATCCTTTTCCTGCAGCTACAGGTTCTGTGAGGAATACCAGTATTTTCACAAGAGCAAAGCAACAATCTCCCTTCTGGCTCAGTTTGGTTCATGCATCCTTCTGTATGAAATCTCATAACCCCACGTCTACACACATCCTGCTAAGAAGCATCCAAAAAAATCTGTATAGTGGTCCAGAAAAGGGGAATTGTTGTCTTTGAAAGTCAGGATGAGAGACAGTGAGAAAAAATAATGCATAACAGTCCTGGATCTGTAGTAAAACCATCTGTTCCCATTCCCCCAAGGGTGCCAGAATTGTAGCTCAGTAAGGCTAAGTTATTTCTTCCCATTGCTTTCTATTGAAATCAATTATTTCAGTTAATTTGTACAGAGAAGTAGGTCTTGAATTCTAACATGCTTTAATTGGGAAGCACTTTCTAGGCAGAATTTGGCTACTAGCATCCAAGTCAAGCAAAAAGGTGCTTAAACTATAGCATAGTTCTTGGTGACCTCTCACAATTATGTCCTTTTTTTAGTGAGAGGTAAAGAGGAATTATGTTCTTACTTATTGTTAAAAAAAAAAAAGATATAAAAAGAAATGGAATATTCACTTCTAAGTATAGAATATAGCTGCTTTTTCTAAATATTAACAACAGTTGCTAGATTCCTACAGATATATTTAGATAACCAATAAAGCTTGTATAATATATCTCTATAGAAATAAGTATATATGCATAAATGCACATATATATATATATAAAATATATATATATATATGAAGTGTATATACAGGTAACTACAGTAAAAACAAAAACAAAAAAAAAACCCAGAGATTTGATTTTGAAGAGAAATCTGGGGGAAAACTCTTGTTTTGAACTCCTTTGTATTTTGCTAGATAAAATACCATTACGGGTACATAAAAAAAAGATTGCCGGGAATAGAAAATATCTCTTTCCATATATCATAATTTCCTTGCAGTAAGAATGACAACATCTTATCTGAACAAAGAAATGATCCCTCTGGTAGGTCTTAGAGCAAGACTAGTAATCTCAGATACTGCAGCAGTTTGCAAACCTTTTCAAGTGTGTCCCATGATACATCATCTCCTCAGTACATATTATGAATGACTAAGAGAAAATAGGGGGTTTTTACCTATTATTATACAATGGGTAAGAGCACATATGTTTAGCTTTTTGTAAGGAAGTTTACTTTAAGTAGTATTACTTGAAGTTAATTTTATGCAAAATGGTGCATCAAGGCTCTCTGAGTTTCTGTCACCTTTTACTTCACCACTTAATTTCTTGTGCAATCACTGTATAGGGATTTCTCTCTCACCATTGTTTCTGTAGTTTTTACTTGATTCCCTGTTCATCTCCCCACTTCCAAAATTGAGACCATCTGCTGTTTACCCTTGGATCATACCACAGCCAGCCTCTCAGATAATTTTTCTGCCTACAATCATAGTAAGCTGTCATAAGAAAGGCCTGAATGTGGCATCACATAGTTTCTCTCCTAATAAAGCAGCTCAGACTCAAAATTGAGCACAGAGATTTTTAACGTCAGATATTTACATTGCAGGACATCTAGCATCTCCTCTAATGAGACTCACCTTCTCTTTGGTAAAATGTGGTAATGAAAATATCAGTCTTCCCACTATCTTATGTACAGCTTCTCCCACTTTGAATTAGTTAGTGAACAATGGAGATCAAACTCTCAGTTCTGGTCTCTGTAGGAATTTTCTAAATTTGTGCAGGTGGATAAGAAAAAGTACTCTGCTGAATGCAGTTTTACCTTTCCAATTTTATTTTAGGTACTAGCAGCACATTAGTTACAAATGAAGACTGCAAGTTATGTCACTGGGCATAAAATTCTGATTAAAAAGGCATGATTGTCATGATTATATAAGGCATAGATACAGTGACAAATTAGTAGAGTAGTTTGGTTCTTTTAAGCAAATGCACAAATATTTCTGAGCTCATTTATTTCCCAAGTACAAACTTGTATAGTAGTTGCTTACACAAGGTATATAATTCCAGCTGTCTTTCCACAAAGCATGGCGAAACTGTAAAACTTGTGGATGAAAACAGGAAAAAATTATTGTTTTGGATCAAAGCCCTCCACGTTTTTTTCTGTGGTAGGAACATAGGAAAATTATGTGATGTTTTACTCCATTCATTAGTATCACATTTGCCCAGCAGTCAAGTAACCACTTGTTCCTAAGTGGATGACTGTGCCAGCAGCATTTTTTTGACATAAATTAAATGCATATTTGACACTTAACTTCTGCATCACTTAGGATGCTTTCTAGAAATATTGTAAATAGTGAGTCTAAGAATGTTAATTATGCATCATTCAGCATTAGAAAACATATTTTTCAGCAATTACTGTCTTTAAATATTTAATCCAGAGTTACCCAATATTTGGAATAGGAAATAACTGAACAATCTCATTTTCAGCTTCAAAGTAGTGGCAAAAATGAATTTCTTAAAAAAGATGCCTATGACATCTTATAGGGCAATAGCAGTCCAACCCAGATATGTGCCAAATTGGCTCCAGAGGAGCCTTCTAATTAGTAAAAGCACTTCAAAAGTCAATAGGAAATCCAAATGAGACATCCAAAAATTCATAAAAGATGATGGGATCAATAGCCTAATTGAAGAACATCTGCACCAATGCAGGCCAGCGACCAAGAGGAGTTGGAAGACCTTGTGCATCTGGAAAACTGATACAGTTGCCATCACAGAAACAGTTCTGGGCCCCTCAGCACAAGTAAGACACTGAGGTGCTGGAGCAAGTCCAGAGAAGGGCAACGAAGCTGGTGAAGGGTCTGGAGAACAAGTTTTATGAGGAGTGGCTGAAGGAGCTGGGGGTGTTTAACCTGGAGAAAAGGAGACTTGGGGAGATGATCTAGCTCTCTACAACTGCCTAAAAGGTGTTTTAGTGAGGTGGGAATAGCTTTCTGAAGTTACAAGCTGAACTAACAGGCTGAGAGGAAATGGCCTCAAATTGAACCGAGGGAGGTCTAGATTGGATATTATGAAAAATTTCTTCACCAAAAGGGTTTTCAAGCCCTGGAACAGGATGACACAGGGAAGTGGTTGAGTTGCCATCGCTGGAGGTATTTAAAAGACATGTATATGTGGCACTTGAGGACATGATTTGGTGATGGACTTGGCAGCACTAGCTTTAGTTCGGACCTGATGATTTTAGAGGTATTTTCCAACCTAAATGATTCTATGATTCCTTGATTACTTGGATGCAGACACCTTCCCAAACATTTCACACAGTTTGGCACAGAAGAGAAATTATACTCAACTATGGCCAAAAGTGCTTAAGAAAAACAGGTGGTATTAAATCTCAGATTCTTAACAATTCTGTTGAACTATCCAGAAGAAGTGATCTTATTCATGCTGTTTTATTAACTAAGGGACAATATTTTGTTACTTACCAAGATACACTAATACTATTGAATAGTTAGTAGAATATTAAAAGGTGATTTCTGAGACTAAACATAGCAAAAACCTTGTTTCAGACACCGAGCACAGCTGCCACTTCAAGGCTGTCATAAATGGAAAGCCTAGAGAATACCATGATTCACTGGATATTTAAGATGTCCCCAGACATCTCTCTCTCTAAGCATTTGGATTCAATGCTGAACTTTTACTTTCTCAGTTAATCGTTTTTATTACATTAATTTCTTGTTTCTGTCTGAGATACTTAATTATTCAATTACACTACTTGGCTGATTTAAATATTATTAAAATTTTATAACGTTCTTATCCTAAGTGGATTCAATACATAGTTTTAATATTGTTTCATCTCCATAGTACTCGTTAAGCTTCCCAAATGCCAAGTAGTCTGTTCAACCATGTCAGTATTTTTATGCATATACAAGGCACCCCTTGTGAGAAACACTTATTCTAGGAATATTATCCTATACAACTGTCATATTAACAACCTTCTCTGCTACTGACTCTAATCCCACAAATAACATTTTGAATAGGTTCCATCATTGTCTGTGTCTCCTGTTACACCTGAGAAGGCATTTGATCTCATACAATACGTAGCACTTGCTATTGTTCCAAAAATTGCCTCTACTGGCTTTTCTGTGTGAACGGTTTCTGAAAATTATGATGGTTGAATTTGTGGTCAAGTCAGTCATTCTGAGAAAGCTCATAAAATCCCAAGAGATTTGCAAAGAACAATCAAACCCTACATCAGGAAGCAAAAAGGAAGTGCCAACCCAGTGGAAATTTATTTATGACATGTTTGAAGTCTGTTGAAATAACAAAACACTGGACTTAACAGTCAAACAGGGCATATATAAAGGCAATGAAATTAAATCTTATTTTCAACAAGGGAATGGTACTCAAGTAACTATTAAAAACTGATTTTTTTAAAGTTACTCCTGGAAAAGTTAAAACAAAAAGGTAAATTGATCATGTAAATTACATTAGGCATCAGTGAGAAACTTTCCTTGAACTACATCCTTGCAGGAAATTGGCTAAATGTAGCCCCTTGGCGCCAAGGAGGTCATGAGCTGTGCGTCAGCGCTAATTCATTTTTTCTGACCGCATTGTGTTGGGAAATCCTGATTCCCAGTGCTGAAGTGTAAAACAAGACTTTGAACTCTAAGGGATTATGCATATAATATGCCAAACGTTAACAAAATTTCATTTCCTTAAACGTGCAAGGAGTGTATTTTCACAGAAAATGTTCCACGTATCAGTAATTACCTTCTTTTGTAAAAGCTTCAGAGAATTTTCTCTTCCAAAATGAAAGTTGTATTTGGAATTAAAATACTTAACACAATGCAATTTTATCTTTTATTTTTTGATTAGCTCTGGAGACACAACCCAAATTAAAACATTCTTAAAGCAAAAATAGCCTACAACCACCTTTCAAGAATCTGTCAATGGCAAACATATTCACAAAAAAAACCCCAAAAAACTAATTCTTATTTACAAGAAGACCACAAAAATAATTAATCCAAGTGAGCACAGTACAGACCAAAACCACTGCACCAACAGGCTTTGCCTCCCAGTCAAACTTGCATTTAAGCCCTAGCTTTTGCTAAATAGAAGACAATCTGAAACGTAAATCCTCAGAAGGTGAAAAATGTAAAGAAACCTCAACAATTAAACACCACTGCTAAAAATCTGCAAATTGTATTATGCAGATAAATCAGTAGAATAAAAGTGGCAGGGCCTATGGTAAAATATTTTTGAAGGTGAAGGTTCATCATGCTTACAGCACACACCCCTCAACAGACCATCTGCAGCACTCTACTAGCACTGGCTCTGAGTATGCCAAGCTTTAGGTTATACAGTGAATGCTGTGGCTGTGTTTAACAGAGTTAGATATAATTCTAATTTGGAGAGAAAAGATAATGCTCTTTTCACCCAATATGCAACTACAATGCATGTGTAGAAAATGGCTAGAATTCTGGACATTGTAAACTGCTTTACAGATTTTCAAATCTTTGCAGACCCTCCTTGAAGACTCCCAACAGTTTCACCTGCTCCATGCATCAGTGTTCATAGTTTGTCTAGAAAGAGCTGTGCTGAACTACTACTACTCTGTGCTCAGCTTCCTCTATAAAAGGAAATAGGAAGGACACGCCACGAGTAGCCCTAAACAAGTCACGAGAGTAATTTTTTCTCTGCACTGCAGGTAGTGAGCTTTGGAGAGTCACACCTGTAATGGCATACCAGGCATGCTTCTCCTGCATCCACTGCCACCCACAAAGAAGCCCTCTGAACTGACTCTTGCAGAATCTGGGAAAAAAAGATGTCTTAAGCAGCAGAACACAGAGATTTAGATAAGGCAGGTCTTTTCTTCTAAGATCTTTTAGTGCTAAAATGCCATGGCAGCTTGTGCAGTAGGACACACAGGAGTTCTAAGGGTTAGGACATATATCTATCACCAGCAAGGAGGAGGGCCAATCCCACCAAAACATATATAAACTGTAAAGTTATTCTAGGATGACAAAGTATATTTCTCCACAATGGCAAGAATTATAATTTTGGGTGATATTAGGGAACAAGTTGGCTGCTAATCACATAGGGGAGGTTGTCTCTTTCTCACCCTTGTGTGGCACTTCCACACTGACAGGCAGATAATTGTCAAAAAATAGAATCTAAAAATTTGCAGGCACCCCAGCCCTTGGTAAAAATATTATGAAAGCTTTTGTTGTCGAATTGTCTATCCTCTCCTTTTCTCTGAATACAGCCAGCCAACAGTAGCTAAAACCTCTTGGAAAAAAAAGGTCTCATAAAATTTGCCTCCAGTTGCTTGTGAAAAGGCAATAGTAGTTCAGAGATGTTGGCTCTTTTCCACAGCGTCTTAAATTCTGCTTTTGGAAAGCAGATTTTCTCTAAGCTCTTTGGAGAACAATAGTTTCTCACTAAAGTCAGTGCAGTAACTTCTATTAATAACCAGTGTATATAATGCATTCATAACACAGCCTTTAAACCCCTTCCAGGCATCATTGCTTAGTTCTTGCAAGCAAGAAGCCATTTACTATTATTTTGTATCCATGAGTTGTCCAAGAAGGACATTCAGGAAACATTGGGCCACAGTAGCAAAGGCAAGGCTAGCTGTTTACATATTTGTACACAGAATCATTTAGGTTGGAACACACTTCTAAGATCATGGAGTCCAACCATTGAACCAGCACTGTCACGTCCACTACTAAACCACATCCAGCACCAAGTGTACAAGTTTGTGAACACTTCCAAGGACAGGGACTCTTCCACTTCCCTGAGCATCCTGTTCCAATGCTTGACCACCTTTTCAGTAAAGAAATTTTTCCTAATATCCAATATCTAAATCTCCCTTGGCACAATATGAGCTTGCCCTATTTCTTGTTACTTGGGACAAAAGATGGAGCCCCAGAGAAAAGTCCTAGAACGTACATAGAACATGTCTTTTGGTCAGAGGAAAACAGAGAAGTTTGTGTAGCACCCTTTGCAAAGGAAGGGAAGTTCCCCTAATGGGAACTGCCTACTAGCATCAGCTTTCATTCCCAGAATCAAATTGACTCAGCAAAAAGAAGTTTGTGAGTCCATGGAACAAAAGTTTTAACTCCCTCAGCACAAATCAAGCCATAAAACACTCCACTACTCCCCAGCATGTTTAGTGTCTAATACAAAACACAAACCACAATGTCCACAGCTGGCATAGAAGACATATGCCTTATTCTTGAACTGAGTTAGGGACATCAAAAAAAAACCTTCTAATTCTGGTAATGTGATCAGGTATCTAATCTAAGCTTACATTACTTTAGGAAGATACACCATTGAAAAACATACATTGTACTTTATTCTACTTTTTTCCCCCTTTATTTTTCATCCCATTTTCTTAAATAGCTGCTACCAGATTGAAAAGGCAAAACTCTTGAGAGCATCTGTCCAATTTCCACCCATAATCCATTTAGCATATGTTACATACTGAGTTTACTTTACCGTCATTAGGGAGGTGGTTTCCATTGCCACATGTCCATAATCATTAGCTATCTGGCTTGAGCAGATTTTAGCATCACTATTTAAAAGTGACTCAATATACTACTCTTATTTGGGGCCAGTACAGGTTACCTCGTGCAAACAGATCTTGTTCTCATCTTTATCTAAAGAATCTTTTTGTTTATTTGTTTTAATTTCCTTGCAAAGGTCGCTTCATCTTGACTTCTGGCAATTCTAACCTCTTCCTACTTTCTCTGACCTACAAGATAAAGCTTTCTTTCATGCTGTCCGTAGGGCAGGAGGGAAGAAGTTCTTTCTCAGGTCACTATTCATCCAGATAAGCTTGGAAACCTTTGTTTGAAGGGTGATGGGTTTGGAGTGTTTTACATTTTGACTTGCAATCCTTTTCTGCATTTGAGTCCTTGACCGATTTAGTTCAAGGTAATTAAATCAGTATATTGGAAATTTTTTATTAAAACACCATTTTGGTTTTTTTGTATTTACATTTTCTACCAATATTTTTGTCTGTTTTAGCATCTGGAAATATTTTTTAAAAACACATACTTAGTAATTCTTATAGTTTCTCACTATACACTGAATATATATGTATCTAAGCCAAATAAATATGTTATAAATGTGGGCATTTTTAGACATATCCACATCCCCACACTGAAGAAATAACATATGCCCATGCATTTTATAAGGGGCATTTAAGCACAAAACAGTATTGCAATGCAGCTCTCCACAAATTCAGTGTTTGTTTTGGTCCCCCACACTTACAGTAGAATGTTTATTCTCCTTTAAGTGGTATATACAATTTGAGACCTAAGCATAATGTCCCTCTTCAAGTTAATGACTATGCACAAGGGCTGCCACTCACGCATCTTGTAGGTCAGACAAAACGCACATTAGGTGTTGTCCCACATCCCGAGGATGTTATTTGATGTGTCAACATTACAGTTTTTCTTTTTATTAGTCCCAGGAGTTGCACTAATTTTGACAGCTGCTAAACTCGTTTTCCTGCATTTTAAATGTTCTAAGACAATCATGATAAAGGGACAAATCCTGCTTGGCTTTGCGAAGGAGAAAGGCTTTGCGCAAGCCTTTTAAAATGTGATGAAAGCAAAACGATTGTTAAGACTTTATGGTTTGTTTGGGTTTTTCTTTCCATTCAAAGCAAGGCAAAGTACCCAAGCAGTGATCTTTGTTCCTCTTTTTCCCTCCCCACAACTCTAAGAAGGAAACTACCTAAGTGCTGACCTTTAAAAGTACATATTCTGACAGTTTCTAAACTAAGGATAACCTAATAAGCATTTGTTTAATTAAACAACTTCTGAAGACAGTACAGAATCAAATCACTAATGTAAGAATTTAAGCAAATCTCTTCTGAAGCAATCTCTTTCCCTCAAGATTTAATTTATAACTAAAGTGAATATAAGTACGTTTTTAATGGATATAGGAGCCATGTTTTTGCTCCTGCTTCTCCAGAAATTTCATCATCTTGGTTTTTTCATATATCTCATACACACTATGTGAGAGATGTTGGAAAAGCCTCCAAAAGAATACAAAAACACGGTAGTAGACCTTCTGTTTTGAAAGTGAATAAAATGGGAAGAGAAGGAAGAATTATCTCAAAAGATGCTGCCACTGCAAGAAAAGGAGCAGCACATTTAGCCAAGGAGATCTGTGATTTCAAAGGATGAACTGAAGATGTTCATCCTTCCAGAAGATACACCATCCTTTCAGATAAAGCAGCAAGTAGAGAACTTGGTTTAAAATGCGGTTAATGAAATTAAGCATCTGAACTACTATCATAAGCTGAGCTCTACACTGCATTCATTTCTTGCAGGTAAAGGATTCTTTTGAATTATTATCCAAAAGCAAGTCTAGAAGTGAGATTTAAAGGCCAGAATCTAAAGACATTGCATATGCTGCCAGAGATCTTACTTCTCCTCTCATTTTCACCCCATGGAACTATTCAAAATACTGATATTCACATGTGAACCCAACCAACAGGCTGGTTTCACAAAAATTAACAATCCTACTTATGACCAGTCCTATATATTTTATTTCTCATTATCCTAATCTGATTTGATCGGTAATGAATTAAACTAATTTCCCCAAGTCAAGTCTGTTTTGCTCATGATGGTACCTGCTGAATTATCTCAGCCCAAAAGCTTTTTCTTATATTTTCTCTCTCCTCTCCAGTTGAGAAAGGGAGTGATAAGGTGGCTTTGGTGCGCACCTGGCATCCAGCCAAGGTCAACCAAGCACACATATTTATTTGCAGTAAGTGAAACTTCGTATGCCTTCTAAACTGTAAGAAATACATCAAGTTCCCTTCTTTGCCTTTGGCAATCTGTTCTTTGAGAAGCAAAGAAAGACTCTCAAAAAGCTACTCAGAGGGGAGAAATGAAATACTATAAATCTCCCAAACCTTTCCTTGTACATATTCTACTGAGTAAAGACAGCAAGTGCAATTATTATTAAAAGCTTCGCAGTAGAGAGGAGAAAGGAGTAACAAAAAGTATGGTCAAAAGGTTATGGGTGGCAATACTGATTGCACACAGTGTGATGAGAAATGCTGTTGAGTTCTGATAAAAGCTGGGGGGTTTTTTAATTAATTGAAGATACTTTTAAAAACTTGCATAAATTATCATTTTGCCTATGAACTAAATTATGTTTTCAGTTACATACTGATACATTGTGATGACATCAACATAGTGTCACTAAATAGCAGTGAGAAGTTATCTGCAGGGGACACGGACTCCTGCCAACAGCTGGATGGGGTTAACAGGAGTAGATGCCTACTAAGTGGGTTGCTCTGTCTAAGCATATTTCTTACCCCATAGTTGACTTCTTTTGAAACCAAGTCTCAAGGCAAACACTTGATTTTATTTCAGCTATTGGGACCCATAGTAAAATGGACTAGGATTTTCCTCTTCCTGTCTATGACGTCATGAAGAAATAGTTCATCTCCCTTGCAATCTGAAGTTACACCATAGCCTTATTCAACATTCCCACACAAAGCCCCTCAAGACCACCATTAAGAGCCATGTCCTGAGATACTGTCATGTGGTGGCAGAGCTGAAGGCAGAGTCAAAAAAGACTTAAAGTCTATTTTAAAAAGCTTTTCTTTAACAGTTGCCTTAAAGGCATTTCCTTCCATTGTCTTTTGAAAGCTATGTCAACTGTCCATTGTTCTTCATGGTCTGGGCTGACAGCATAATTTTTATATGTGCCTAAATTTCAGTGTTATTTTCCATTTTCAATGACATTTAGCTTCCAAACTGTTCAAATGCATAACTTTCAGGACTGGGATTTCAACACTTGCATGACTTTGAAACTGGTTTTATGGAGTGCTACATGGCTACAAATCATAAGCCAGCACTGAAGAACACCTGTTTTCCAAGGGTCAGCAACCTTGAGCAGCATTTTAGCGGGTTCAGGTCATTTTTCTCAGCTCCACAGTACATCTCCATGCACATGTATTTTTCACAACAAATACTTAATCTCTTCAATACTTGTATTGAGCTAGACCAGCACCTTTGCAAATTTGGATTATTTCCCCATAGTTTCTAATTAAATAAATGTATTTCAGCTTCAGTGCTTTTACTAACCTTTTCCTTCTATGACATATTTCTGAAATACTTTCATGTATTTTTAAAAAACATTCTAATCTCTCATCCTCTCTACGTTATGGCTTCCTTCTAGGTCACTGTTACCTGAAAATATGCTAGATATTCTTTTTATTCTGTTATTCAAGATATAATTAATATCAAGTAGTACCAGATTTAAGTTAGATGATTGAGGAATACCAATTAATACATCCCCATTTCATCAGTAACCTATTTCATCTCATAAAGCAGGGAAATCCAAATACTGATTTTAATATTAACTTTCTTTTTTTATTATTTTTTTAAATTTTTTGCTCCTCACTACATATTTTTTATATAAAATCCATGATTCCGAGTGATCACAAGTATTAAATCTGAGACAATATGCCATGATTCTGAAAACAAATGCTAAAATTGCATATATCTGCCATTATTCATTAGTTATTTCCTTCTTTATATTTTAAGATTTAAATTTCTATTATGTACCCTGCAAGAAGAAGAGGCTATGGAAATTTGAAGAATCACCACAGATACACAGCCTGAAACAGCAAACACACTGAAAGAATGACTATGATCCTTATGGGTCACTTTTAACTCAAGATATTCCATGATAATTATACTGTATGTTGTAAAAGTAATTTGCCTTCATTGCTCAGGTCCAAGGTATAAGGACAATAAAGACCAAAATTTTTAAATGAGATTATAGATTTATCACATTTTTTCACGCAGTTAAATGTATCTCAAAAAAGCTATCCAACAACAGAGATGTTCCAAAGCTCTTCACACACAGAGAAATTTTAAAATTTTAATACAGAACATTAAAGTACCAGAATCCTCTAAAACACTTTTCTCACAACATATAAAATTGCGTGCCTTTATTCTATGGTTCTGACCTAATATTACTGTTAGGTTCTTTCAAATAAAATTTGAGAGGCTTATCCTCTAGCTTACAGGTATTTGAAAGTAGTAGTTTCCTCCTTTTAGGTCCATATTTTATTGAAGTTACTTAGAAACTTGCATTAGTAATGCAGGACTGTGGTAATTTTTTTATATGTCTTTAAAAGTTTTCCAATTTCTTTAGCAGTTCTCAGGTTTTGAAAAACTAGAACTAGCCTGTCCTCTCCACCTCAAAGCGTCTAGTTTCCTCAGCAGATTCCATCAGAGATGGAATAACAAACAAGTAATGCATGTGTACTTTGATTTTCACTTTTTCATTTCCTTAATTAATATAAAGACTAAATTTCAGTTCAGTGAAACCAGGGGAAAAAATTCATATTATCAAGGATGTAAGAGTTAGGCATTTCGTACAATGCAATGTATTAATTCAACATATTTGTTTTACAAAAGGAGGTTTTTTCGTGACAATCCATACCCCTTCTTCTTGATCCTGCAGGAGAAAGTACAGACTTTTTTTTATGGTCAAATCTGTGAAGGAGGAGGACTGTACTCTCCTGAATTTATCATTGGGGGAGACAATTTTGCTGCAGGAATGCATGAGATGACATATCAGGAGAAGTCAGCTCTGGTATCATGCCACAGAATTGTGAACTGATGCATAAACTTAAGAGAAAAAAAAAATACAGTCAAGTGAAGAATTGTTTTTTAAGGAATAAAATGTATCATTAGACTTGTAGGATTATATTTCAGAACAATCTAAGAAAAAAACAAACTACTACAATTGATTCTTATGGATCATGGGGTAAAAGTGGTCAAAAAATGTGTGCTTCTGTCACCTTCTTGTTTACTGAGGATCTTCCAACAATGCTAGATCCCACTAACTGCACATGGTAAAATATAAAAAGTAATCCTGGAATGGCCCCACTCAGGTCATTTTTGGGATCCAAAACTGAAGCAGGTGAGAACAAATCTAAAACCTTTTTAAATGCCCAGAAGATAATTCCTCTAGAAAGGCACATGCTTTCTTCCAAACTAAGCTCTAAAACCAAGTGAAACAGAGGCCTAAATAAACTGTTCCCCCTTTTCATGGAAGTCCAAAAAAAAAAAAAAAAATCAAATGCAGTCGGAAATCGTGTGCACAACTTTGTTGAAAGCAGACCACTGCTAAGTAAACCTTCAGAGCCAATTTGTAAACAGCCAGGAACATCCAGTCAGTTTTCTGTAAACAGCTAAGTCACGCACCAGCAGAAGACAGCAGCCTTCTGTGGAAGGCTTGGGTTGATGTTTAACAGGGTTACATTTCAAACCAACGAATAGTCACAGCTATTATCATTGCAGTTTGATTGCACAAACCAGAAAACGCTCCAAAAAATGGGCCACAGCCTATTCTGCTTTGGTGATACTGTTAGGGAATAAATCAAAGTGAAAATCAATAGATCTCCTAAAATATGACAGGCTGATTTATGCAAGGTCCATTCTTAATCTTCATGAATAAGCAAAGAAGTTTTAGTTCACCTTGAGTTTACAAATTTCAACTCAGTGGAACAGGCATATATACAAGTATTTATTCCATCCTTGTTTGCTTCTTTCTACTTATGCTTACACCCCCTTAACATATTTTGAGATGGAATTCAACTGATCATGTGAACTATTTCCTGACTTTCAGAGCTTGAAATATTTAAGATTTGTATTTATTCAAAGCATTTTTACATGCTTTATTCAAATAAATCCTCCTCTTAGTTTTAGTGATCCTTCTTAGTTTTCTTTATAAAGTGAAAGCATAAGCATCACTCCCACAGAAATAAAATTTAGTTTGACAGCTTAAGTCTTTTCATCCTGTCTCTTTTATGGTACCTTAAAATAAACTAAATTACTGTAAAACACTCAAAGTGTCACAACAATGAAGATATGGCAAATTGACCACAACTCAGATCTAAACTGCTCTTACAAATTGCTTTGTGAAAGTTTTAAACTTCCTACCTCTTTTAGGTTGAAAGACGATGTGCAAATGAAAATTGTTAAGAGAATATTTGCATATTTCCTGTACATTATATGTTTTCTGCAGAAATAAATTCTCTAGGCCCAGTTCTCCATCTCACTGATATAAACAAAAAGCAACATTGTAGGACTTCTACACTAAGGGCTTTTGAACTTCATTTTTAGTCTCTACAGATGTAAGAGCAATAAATATTATATAGCCTGATTATCCATTGTTATTTTGCAGTAATGATGATTATTTTTGAAAGTGTATATAGCCTAGCCAAATGCTGAGTTTAAATAATCACCAAAATTCTTTTCGTTTTTAAAGAATTCAAGGTGGTTCTAGTTTTTCAAAACCTGAGAACTGCTAAAGAAATTGGAAAACTTTTAAATACATACAAAAAAATTACCACAGTGCTGCATTACTAGTGCAAGTTTCTAAGTAACTTGAATAAAGTATGGACCTAAAAGGAGGAAACTACTACTTTCAAATACCTGTAAGCTAGAGGATAAGCCTGACTAATGTATTTAGGGCACTTTGATATCTGTAATTAGCACGCAAAATATGTTAGGAATTTTGTTGTGGCATGGGTGCTGAACACAGTTTCCCAACCCTAAATTCAACAGATTTCTATAAAGCTGCAGATTTTTTGTCAGAGTTGTCTGCTTTTTTTTTAATCTTACTATTATCTTATAATAAGTCTAAATTGAAAAGAGGCAATGTCAGCAGGCATCATGACAAAAATCCCTGAACAGATTAGGTAATTAAAAACTATTCTCAGATGGAAATATTACTATTTGCATATCTGGATTGTTACTAGTCAATCTAACAATTGATTTGTTACAGAATCAGAGAATCACAGAATATACTGAGTTGAAAGGGACCCACAAAGATCATCTAAGTCCAGCTCCTGGCTCTGCACAGGACATTCCCGAGGGTCACACCGTGTGCCACTGTCCAAAAACTTCTTTGTCAGATTTGGTACTGTGACCACTGCCCTGGGGAGCCTGTCCCAGTGCCCAACCATCCTCTGGGTGGCCAAACACCCTTTTCGTGATATCCAACCTAAACCTCCCCTGACACAGCATCAGGCCGTTTCTTTGGGTCCTGTCACTGTCACCACAGAGAGAGATCAGTGCCTGCCCCTCCTCTTCCCCTTGTGAGGAAGTTGTAACTGCAGTGAGGTCTCCCCTCAGTCTCCTCTTTTTCAGGCTGAACAGACCAAGTGACCTCAGCCACTCCTCATACAGCTTCCCCTGCCAAAGACAGGCCCTTCACTGTCTTCGTAGACTGTCCCTGAATGCTCTCTAACAGCTTGATATATTTTTATATTAGAGTGCCCAAAACTGCCTCAGCACTCGAGGTGAGGCCACCCCAGAGCAGAGCAGAGCAGAACAATCCCCTCCCTTGCCCATCTGGCGAGGCTGTGCCTGATGCATCCCAGGACACAGCTGTCCCTCCTGGCTGCCAGGGCACTGCTGACTCAGATTCAACTTGTCATCAACGAGGGCCCCCAGGTCCCTTTCTGCAGCACTGCTCTCCAGCACTTCATTTCCAAGTCTGTAGGTAGGTACATCCAGGGTTTCCCCATCCCAGGTGCAGAATCTGGCACTTGTTGTTCTTAAGCTTCCTACAGGTGGTGATTGCCAGACCATTGGTTTGTTTAGTTCAAGTTTTTGTTTAGTTTATGCTAAGTTATGAGTTACAAGTAGTGCCCTAATGTTTTTATTTGCTTTAAAAGGCAGCATTAGAAGAACATAATTAATCTAAAAACTTCTCCTTACCTGAGTATTTGAAAAATCTTTTTTGTCTTAGAGTCACAAAAGTCATCTTTGTTTTTATCTTATACAATCCTGGGGAAAGGGGCAGAGGCAGACAAAGGAGGTGAAAAATAGACTGCACCTTATTTCTCTGGTTTTGCTTCCTTGCACCCTTAGCAGGTTTTCCTTCATGTATGCTAAGGAAATAAACAAAAGCACATGTGGTTGTTTTTACTGAAGGTTAGCAATGACTGAATATCATAATCTTTTACACAAAGAATTCCATAAATTTAGTGAAACTCCTCTAAACATTAGGTATTCCCAAGCCTTACTGTATTGGCATTGATTTATTTCTAGCGGAATATTAGTATCATGAGAGACAGCAAAGGGAGATGCACAGAACAGAATGAAGTCTGAAGGACCCTACAGATGAAGCCTTTGACCTGAGGTGATATCTGCTTATGACAGTCTGTGTTCAGCCTTTGCTTTAAAGATAAAATGTAAGAGAAAAACCCTATAGCAGCTGAGCTCTTGTCCTGTCTGGATTCAAAAGGAGCATACGTATGGATGTGTTTTACTTCTTAAGCCAAGAGAAAGAACTTTGACCTTTTGTCAACTCAGTGAAAACAACATAGAGGACATGAAATTAAAGCTAAAAAGGTTTTGGCAGAAATTTGCAGGAACAGTTATGGAACAAGGAAGGATGCAATATGAACTTTTCCAAAGTTCTTACAGAGGTTTTTTAAATGTTTTTTCATTTAGGTGTTAGAAGTGTATCAGTAAAAGGTACTATCTACAAGATACTGTTTTATCTTTAATGATATTTATTGTGTAATCATATAATTATGAGATATGATGAGCTTTTGTCTACATAAGCTGATAGCATCTTTCTCATCTCAAAATAGGTGTTCATTGTTTTAACTTCCTATGGGGAAATGGCATTTCCTTACCTTGGCATGCTATATTTCATGATGCAACAATCCATCTCGTTCCACTTATTACAAGTTATCTAATTTTCCTCATCTGCTGAAATTAGCCTGAAGATGTGATAAAAAAATGAAACTTTCATGGATACTACTTAGTGAGCCACAGAGCTCACATAGCCTAGAGGAGGAACCTGGCAGACAGACATAGAGAAAGCAAGAGATACATGATCTCAACTCTCATGGAGTACCACAGTACTTTAAGGAACCAGATTTTAGGCTGATGCAAAAAGAATGACATTAGGTTTTTGTGGGACACTGAAAGTAAGTATTTTGTTTCAGAGATACTGATGTAAAGATTTTAGTTTCAAGCAGAAGCAGCTTTGCGGGTAGGAGAGAGCATGCTGCGAAAAACATTTATTTTCTATTGATTCATTAATAGAGAATTTTATATATATATATATATATCTTCTCTCTTCCTCTGTAGAAGGAAAAAATGATAGGCCCTGACACATTGCTGAAACTCTTAAAAAAAATAGTGGAACTCAGTATGCTTAGATTCTAAAGGCTGGGGGTCTCATGGTTAGATGCTCAGGTGTCTAGTGAGTTGAGCCTTTTCCTACAGATGAATCTACTCATGGGTGTCACTAAAATTATACCACAGCATTTTACTCAGGAATCATCACCCATACCCAAGTTTCAGGTTCATTTTCACAAACCTGTATGGACTTAATAGTCTTGAGACTTCTATTAGTCTTTCAACATCAGTTGAAGTAAGCCAACTGATACAAAAAGTTTCAGAAAAAGAGAGCATGCTTGACTGGATTTTTTTTTTTTTTATGTGGATCTTGAAATAACAGAAAAGATCATACTGCATGATTACTTTCTGATTAAAATGAAAACAATAATAACATGGGATGCATTGCTCCATTTTTAGTACCGTTTTGAAAGTAGACACATTTTAAACTGTGTATAATTTTGCATTTCAAACATAGAAAACCTTATTTTTCTCCAGAAATTAAAGAATTTACAAGCTGAAAGCACCATTAGAAAGGTGAATTGAAATGCCCCTTAATATATAAGGTTAATAAATAAAACACTGGATAAAACAAGTTTTTGGACAGAAAACTGAAAGGCAGAAGTAGGAGCGAAGAATTTCCTAACGTGAAAGTTGACATGTTTTGTGTTTTAACCAATTTAGAAAACTCAAAAATAATCAGTGCTGGCATCATGCAAAGTATTTTTAAAAGTATTCTCCTAAATCTTCACTATTTTTAGTTTTAATTAAGCTGAGATAGTTTCTGCAATATTTGCTTACCCAAAGCAAAGTCCTCCTGACCTGATAGGAAACATCTGATGGAATCTTTCCTTCTTAATGAATGTCAGCATGTAGCTGCAGTTTAATACAGGACACTTGACAAGAGAAGGGCTCTATTTAAATAACCTGAACAAACTCTGATACAGTAAAGTAATAAATGACTCGTGTAGAACTAAAAATTATATATGTCTTTTGATTTGTTCCTAGGGTATGGGTTCAAACTGTCTAAAATTGTTAATCTAAATGTTGAACTGGAAGGTTCTCACATCTTCCCACATGATTCCTAACTCACATCAAGGCTGGAGAGTATTTCCAGCTGTTATTGATATGTTAATAGGACCACTGTGAATGCATATCATTTTTTAAACCCATGCATGTAAAAAGAAGTATGGGTAATATTTCCAAGATAATTTCATCCAGCCCTGCAGTGACTTTTTTTTGCTTTGGAAGTTGTACTCAATTTTCATTCTTCTTACTAACAGTGAAATTAGTCACGTTAGGTATGCCAATAGTACCCTACTAATATTTGCTTAAATACGCACACTTGGAGTGCAGAAGGGTGAGAAAGTGCTATGGAAGAGTTGCTAATCATCTGTAGACATACACAGCAGGTATGAAGCCTTAATCACTCATCCTGACACTTAAAATCATTTTCTTTATCTTCTTTCCCTGGCTCATGCAATGATCTCCAAGAGGGGGAAGTAAAACATAGTGCTGCCAAAATGCTGGAGATGTTGCTTCCAGATCACAATCTAAGCTGCCCATCAGGTTGTTGAGCTACAACTTGCACAGTTTGCATGGGATAAAAAAAAACATCTTACAGGTTAAAAACTCTTTTTTTGGAAATCTCAAATCATAACTGTCTAATAACAGAATTATTATTAGCCCAGGTTATTACAAGGAGAAAAATGAATAGAATGATAAAAGAAAAATATTATAGAAAAATATTCCAAAAAAATAGTTTAAATTGAGTCCACCCAGTTACTAGTATCTACACCTTATTTTTGGCATAATCACACCCTTCCTCTGGGAAAAGACAAAGGCTTACAGTGTAAATTGATGACTGCTTTCTTGTCTTCTAAGGAGAAGAGTGATGTTTCTTTTCTTCCTCCCGTCTAAGGCCTGTAATGCACTATTTTGATGCACGTTCTAACATGCTCTACATGTTGCTCATGCCTCTAGTTTAGAATTCCACAGTACAACCAAATTCCCTATACATAGCATATTTTAACATATGGGATACTTCTCCCCTGTTCTCCTTGCAATCCCTATCACTGGTTTTGACCAGTCCCAGGGCTACATTTCTGTGGTGACCAGTGACTGACCGCATGGAGTGGTTTATAGCAATGGGGCCTCTAGTATAATTTAAAAGGCTTTACTGTCATTCCCTGTCCCCTCTACCCTACATTTTTTTCCAGGGTCAAACATAGTTCATTCTATATATAATAGCTTTATTATATTATTGCCTATTATTAGGCATTTTATGTAACAATAAGCACCATACCACAAAATTGCACAAAACAAAGCAAAAGATAGAACAAGCCATTCATGGCCATCTTCTCATTAGGTAACTGCTGTAGCAGCTAAACAAGCTAAAACAAACTTGCAGGAAGACCGAGACAAGGCCCAGTCAGAGATAAACCTGAAGCTGTGCTGTCAGCTTAACACAAAGACCAGAGGCATTTTTCTAGTAATGGCAACTCCTGTGTAGGGGGCCACAAGGCTACATAACTGTAACATGGGTAGTAGTGGGAATCTAAATCCAAAATGTTCTCCTGCCCTTCTGACAGACCTACTCCAGACTTTGTGCTGTGTTATTCACTGCTACTGATGTCGGTAAAGCAGTGGGACCAATGCAGGCACAGATTATGACATTCTCCAGTAGAATTTTTTGATCATAACGTCCAGATTTTTCCCAAGAATATTCAACAGAAGGAAAACCCGTGTCTGAAACCTCAGTCCTAAGTACAATAAGGATCAAAAATCTTTGGACTTTATTTCACCATACCAAAAAATGAAAAAACACAAACCATTAAAGGATTCAGTGTTGTTCCCACCAAATAAAAGGTCATCTTAAAAGTACACTGCAAACATTTAAGATTTAAAAATTATTAGAAGTCTATGAAAAGCTCACTGTAACAAGTTATACTTTTACAGGAAAGCAGAAGGAATAAAACACATTCAGCAATTGCTGTTGGAATTACAGCACCACCTAGTGTGCTCTGGAAATGCTCCTGAGGGATGCCTTTTTAATTTTGATTTTATGTTTGCCTTTGGAAATGAAATCAAGTCATTATCACTTTGGTTCTCATAATTCTTGCCATTATTATTTTTTTTTAATTACAGTCTGAGGTTCATTCAATTCATTGATTTTGACTCTATCAAAACATCACCAGAGGAAGTGTTACATAATATTAGACCAATAACCACTTCAGATGCCAAAAAATTACTTATTTCATTTCCTAATTAAAAGATCTAAAAGACCTTTTCCTCTAACCCTCCTTTTAAGGAAATGAACATAGTTCTTCAGGCATGGAAGGAGCCTGTCTGCAGAAAATAAGATACCCAGCAGTAGGACTGAGTACCCTCATAAACACCCAAACGCGGGCTCTCCATCCAGGTTTTCAGACTTTTTAAGAAGTGAAAGGACACCCTCTTCTTTCTACTTATCCTGGACATTGTGAGAGACTATGGAATAAACCCTGCACCAAGCAATGAGCTGTTGAGGTTTTTTTCTCCACTGCAGAACAGAATATTTCTAGTTAACCCTGGACACAATTTGATAATCATACTTGATAATGATAATCATACTTGATAATGATAAATTACCTGTCATAGTCTTTTTCTCTGATTGCTGTGCACATAAAGGGGAGAACAGTGAAAGGTGGGGATAGGGAAGGTAGGTTATTTATTTACATACTTGTCAAGACGGAAAAACAGTGCTAGAATTAAATAGGAAGAACAGACAGTGATTGAGCAAGCATCTGAATTTTCACATATTTTTGAGATCACAGCTCACTTTTACCACCTGATTACTTTTAAATTTCAAATGAAGTTGGTGGGGGCTTCTTGTCTGCTTTCCATGAGAATGATCAGAAGGACTGGAAAACCTCAGCCTTTTCAAGAATTCCATAACATATTTGTTTATGTACTATTTAAATATATTTAAAAATTTGGAAGTTGAAAACACCCACTAAAATCTAATATGCAAAAGCAAATTTGAAGTAGTCTAGACTAATCTATGCCATTGCTAAAACGAGTAGGTGTATGCCTGCATGAGACATTGCACTACTCTCATCCAGTGAACTTATGGCTGAACATAACTGCTGTTAAAAAAAGACTGTAAGAAGAAAGAGTCATTATGTAAAGCTTTGCTGTTTCTGTACATTGTTCAAACCCAAAGCTCAAGACAAAGGTAGTCAGGTTTCTAGATTAAGGGGTTTGCCTTGAAGAAGCACAAAACCAGTTGCAAACAGTAGGAACGACCTATTTTTGTGCAATCATCTTCTGATAAGAGCACCTGTCCAGGAAACAGCATATCCCCATAACTGATAAGCTATGAGTGGGCTATAAAGGGACCAGTCTCCTTCCCCTCTCTGGTAAATGCATATCTATGCTGAAAAGATTCAAATATTTAATGCACAAGTGACAGCCTGATTGTGTGACCTAACAAGAAAGACATTTCCCATGGGAAGCTCTGAGGTCTTGTTTTTGTTCACTGTGTCCCTTGTGCACTCATTTTCAATGCCTCTGAGTAAATTGCTCCCAAGAATGGTTTATGAAGGAATCAGAAATGCAGTCTCCTCTGTCCAATGGAATTTACTTCGTCACAAAGCTGAAGATCTTCAACTTTCTCAAGAATAAACATACCTTATTTATTAAATCTTAAATAAATAAAGACCAAGACAGCTCAAATATATAAGGGGGAAATTGCAAACCTGACTGTAATTGCATTCATCACAATCAGCTTTACCTAAATTACTATTTTTCATCACCACTCATAAATTTCTGGAGCAACAGTATTCCACCACACTGTTAGATGCTTTAATAACTTCATAAGATGCTTTAAGAACTTCATAACCTAGCAGGAACACAGAATGAGAATTATAATAGTACTTGTAATTCAAATTTAAGAAAGGATTCTAAGGAGTTCATAAAGAGGTTTGAGGTTTTTTTGCTCTTGAGGTTTTTTATTGGGCAAGAAGTCCAGCAGGTCAAAAAGATATAATAAAATATAAAACCAAAATCTAATTAAATTTTATTCTTAGCAAAAAAATAGAACCATGTAGTATATATGAAGAGTAGTGTATACTCACATCTGGCTTCAATTACACACAGTACTTATGGGAGCTGACTGGAGAAGTCTCCCAACCCTGTAGACAGTGAGATGACCACTTGGCTTTACCTGAGCAACCTCTGTGTCCCTTCACAGACAATGGAGAACACTGAAAGTGTGTGTTTTGTCTTATCCATTTTACAATGAGATTAGTGGTGCCACAGAATGCCTATTTCTCTATATTCTGCCTATAAATGAACCTTGATGATTAATTCTGATTATGATATTTGTACTATGTCAGTCAATATCTGATCAGTTATATGGCAAACCAATTGTCTTTACTCAGAGTAAAGTACCATTCTTATGGCAAAAATTACAATTTTTATATCTTCAATATATGCGTGACAACATCTGTGACTTGGGAGAGAAATATCATAACCATAACTTTTACCTTATATATTATTAGTGTGACTTAGAAATACCAGCTTGAATCTGTAGTGGCAACTGACAATAACAGTATTACTTCTACAGACTTTTTTTTTTCTAAGTATGGATCTCTAGAAACTCTATACAGCATGCTGTGCTGACAATCTTATTGGTGTGCTCCGATTGTGCTATCATGGTTCACTGAAGGGACCACAGGACAAATTAAACAGCAGTATCTTGCTGTCATTAAAAGATAACTGAATTGCCCAGTTTTGTTTAAAAATATATGTATAAAAGTTAGGAGATCAATTGACTTTGAGGGTGTGTCAGTACTGAATCTTTGAGTCTCCAAATATTTTTAAAACTAATGTGTTCAAACATGGGGGAATACTGGAATATTCTTCCACGGCAAGAAAAACAAAGAAAAAAAAAAAGAAAAAACACACCCCAACAACATCAAGTCAACACATTTTGGGAAATGAAAATCTTCTGCATGTTTAAAATATGACAAATACAAGGGTTCAGAAGAGCAATATTTCAAATATAGTCATGTTTAGGAAAAATGGCTTGGGAGATAGAAATTATATTAAATATTTTAAGACATAATTTTTATTTTATCCGCATTGATATCCAAATTTCACTTCAATTCAGGATTTGGAGAAAAGAAATTGTATGAAGTACTAAGTAGGTGAAGAAGGCCAGTTGTTCAGAAGCTGATAGTCAACAATTCATAAATAATAAGAAAATATATTTTACTGAATACATGAAGTAGGATTTGTTGAGGTGTAGGGAAAATGGAGCAATAATAAAAAAAATACAGTTATACCCATTTGGAAATAGTTATTTAAATTAACCTGTCTGGAGAATATGCAATGGTATAAAAGGGTGGAACAAGACCATAGGCTAACCATATACTAGCACTTTTGGTTGGTATTTTTTTCAGTTACACTAATATTTGACTCTTGGCAAAGAACCAAATAAAGAAAAGCAATCAAAGGAAATTGAAGTAAAGACTGAAAATAGTTGTACAATCAAAATTAAATCTAACAACAATTTTTATTATGCATAAATGAGATGCATACAGACAATGCCCCCTGGAGAACATATTCATCAGAAAAGACAGAAGACAAAAACAAAGAAACAGACGTGAAGTGTGAGATAACATTTAGAATTATTTGTGATGATAAAATATTCTCTCAAGTTAAAAGTAAATTATATCCTCCGAGGAAACAGGCCTTCCTATTTATATGTCATCATATGGCATGAAATCAATTTTTTTTCCATGGAGCCACGAGTACAAAGACCACTTGACAGTTCAGAAACTTGGCAATATTCAACAGCAGTGTAGTATAGCGGTATATTTTAAGAACAGCTAAGGCCCCAATTTTTTTAAAATTTTATTCATTAAAGATAAATTAACTATGAAGTGCAATTTAAAAACCCCTTTCTATGAACCTTTTTCCACCAGAAGATGTGCCTAACCTTTGAATTTCATCTAAACTTTTCTAGGGGAACAAATAAAGTTTCAAGAGAGACTATTAAAAATACTTGAAATAAAAACTTAACTTCTTCTCTTAAACTATTCTTCAGTTCCTCACAGATTTGAGAACCAGGAATGTAACCTTCTTGAACAGAAAGAGGATAGGCTGAATTGCACTGAAATACAATTATTACATTGCAACAGCGTTCATTGCCAAAACTGCTTTGTTTGTCCAGTCATTATTCAATGATTTTCCTAATAATTGCTAAAATTATTGACATAGCTTTCTCAGTTCCCACAGAAAATTCAGTATGTGAAATTCTTAGAGTTTTTTAATAGAGAAGTTTAATAACACATTTTCCTGATGGCACAGATTGCTGCAGGAAATTTGCATCAAGACAACCTCACCTAGTCTGTAAATTTACCATCCTCCAATTTACCAGCACACAACTCAGAAAATAGTTTTTCTTTGAAGACAACATGAATAACATAACATCAAAATTCCAAACAGTAGAACAGGTTAAAACTTGAAATTCTTCCTCCTCATTTTCTCTTCTAGCAGAAAATGCTGAGAGAAGCTGCCTGATGTAAATGCCTACTACAAATGCCCTTATTTTGCATATATGTGATAAAGCAAAATCAGCAAAGTAAAACTATGAGCAAAAATTAAATTCTAAATGAACTCCTGTCAAACAATTATTTACTCATAGTGAATGGACCATTGTTAAAAAAGAGGCCTTAAAATTACAACACATTAGTTGTTCACCTAACACCCTTTCCATCTTAGCACCAGGTTTTTGCTGATGTCTTTGAACTTTCAGATTTTTCCAGTTAAACACCATGACATTTTCTGTAGGTACTACTTGCTCTCTCTTGATTCGACCTCCTAGCGATCTCAATCAAATTCTGAGAGCTTTAAGTTACCCAGTATAGTGTATTTAAAATGCCTGCTCCATTTCATGTTCCATCCTTTGCATACCTTTCTGTAGAATCATTTGATAAACTCTTCACTCTTATGGCTAGTGTATTCATCCAGGTCAGATCTACAAGAATGGACCCCACAATTAAGTAAGGAGAATCAGACAGTAGCACAGGAATGAAAAGTCTGTGGGTAGTATTTAAATTCCTTACAGATGTCTCTTTTTCTAGTGTAACCATATGTATGTCTTATGACTTCCTCTCTCAGAAGACAAAAAGCCAGCCTGGTTGCCTTAGAGACAGCTTAGGTACAGTGTCAACTAAAATGGAACATGCTACAGGGAACTTACAGGAAAAACGCACTTAATAAAAGAGTTCATTGCCAATAGCCCACCCAGTATAAACATATGCTGGCAACTGAAGATGTAATTGTCTTTACAATATAACCTATTTTTAACCTGAAGCCCTCTTTTTTTAAACTGTTTAGCTGCACTGCTGAAAGATAGATCATCTGTGAAGACGTGCTAAGTACCTGCTGAAACATATTTTTACTTGACATTGTGGTCACCATTGTGTAAAAGAATAGAAGCCTGAAAATGTATCAGTGGGAGGTGTATTTGACCTTCTGGAAATGTGAACTGCTGTGAAAAGTTTCCCTATGGCATATGACAGTTTCACAGAAAACAAGAAAACTTAAAAATTCAACAGTACTATTGCAATCAAGACCAACACTCAATTCCAACTTACTAAAAATGACTACAATCAAGAAGCAGCAAAAAACCCAAACCAAAATAATAAAACAAAACAGCAATACAATAATGAATCAAAACTGAGTGGATTCCTATGAAACACTAACGTCATAAATATGAGGAACATATCTTTCTTCCCAAGACCTTGAGTTAATTCTTCAAGGGATGCTATTTACCAAATGATTTATTCTTTAGAATAAATACATCAAGAAGTTAATTACTTATCTAGTGGTTGATTGCCCACAAAAATTTTTCAGAGAATTGACCTAAGGCATCACTCTTTCAGCCACTTATTAATTAGGAGTGGAAAAACACTATAGGACTTAAAAGCTTTATCGTGAGTAAGAAGAAAATATGACACTGAAAATGGTCAACTACTGTGAGACAATTTCACCAGCTTGCAGGAAGACTCTCAGCTGAGGGAGAAGCTACAGATTATGCCATTTGCTCAAAAGATTCTGCCTTGTCAAACTCATCTGGGTTGCAACTAAGTCAGAAAGCCTTAGTATATGGCTTGTAATCAGCCAAATGTAAAGGAAGGCAACAGTTCCAGCTGAAGAAATTAAGTAAACTTCAGAAATACTAATGACAACCTACAGTAATATTAGCCCATATCCACCCATAGATCCACTGTAGTAATTGAAAAGAAAATATTTTTAAAAAGCAGATGAAAAGTAAACAAAAAGCCCCAGTGGAACAAATTATGTCTGTTTTTCTGAGTATTTCAGAGGTTATGGCTTTTGAAAGGCAAAAAGTAACTGCCTATAAACCATCTTCTGCAATGTCTCAAAGAAGAATGAATGGAACTCTGTTACAGTCCTTCCTTCCGTACCACAACTGAAAATCGCAGTGAGAGGTGTTTTTGGCTAATTAGATTGACATAAGCGAGAAAACACCTTCCACCTCTAAAAATGCAGACTGGGAGGAGAGGAACCAGGAGGAGAAATGTATTCTAATCTACCTGAAATATTTAGCTTAATTCAAGATGTAACATATCAATGCAATTTTTGTTTAAATTTAATTTTTTCCCTTTTCTCCCTTTATTTTTAACATTAGTTGACTTCTAAATTGGAAATGGACATTTCAAAATGAAAAAGACTACTGTTTCATCCCAACAATAAATAAAAAGAAACATTTGCATTTTGTATTTTACTCCCTTTCTTTAAAACAGTCACATAACTTGCTTAAAATTCTCTGCACAAAATGTTAAAGAGCAACACTTTTTAGATAGTTCTACATGCTACAGAGTCTAGTTCTTTTTCAGATGCCATAAGGAGACAGGAAAATCACCACTGCAAATTAAATGCTGTTGCAAATTTAAATAGATTTAATTTTGCTCTAAATATTTAATTCCTTTTGACATTAAATAAAGTCTAGTTATTAAACAATACCTGATACAATACCTGATATTTATCAGTAACCTCCTGGACTTACTTAAGGACGTTTGCTGTTTAATTTTCCCCTCAGGAAAATATCTATACTTGATGGAAAGAATGGGTCCAGCTATTTTTCATCATTTTTCATAAGCCACATAAGGGATGAAAGCTGATTAATATTTGGTAACACCCATTTTTACAAAGAGGATCTAGAACATTCAACAATCAAGGAAGTTTTCTGCTGTTTCCTTCTACTCTGAAAAACTACCAGAGGTTTCATTTCAGATTATACCCACATACTTACCTGCCAAGTAGACTCAGGCATACTGTTATCTTAAAAAATATCAGAAAAAAAAATTTTAAAAAGTGGAAGTACATCTTAGATTCATACCCCTACTTCAGAAAAGTAGAAAGAGTGCTTCTGAAAGTCTTGCAGATCACTTTTCATTAATTCTAATCCCACAAAATCAGTGGATATTTTTCACAAAGTTCAATTTCTTCCTGAACATTACCATTATGCAAGCCCAATTTGCAGGCTTAAGTGCATCTGATATTTCAGTTGTAAGAAAAAAAATGCTTTTTAAAATACTTTCTGTAGCTCAGAAGGAAGTAACATGATAAAAAACCCCAAATCTGTCTTTGAAAACTTTTGCTTAAAATTGTTTATAATTTATTTATAGCTTTATGATCCATAAAACCTTTTTTTTCCATGACAATTTTTCTCAATTTGAAGTTTAGACTATACCCTTACTTCTGATCTGTGCTTAACCCCCCAGCCTCTCCCTGTCAGCCTTACATATTTATCTACTGAGCCATCATTTGCTTTATCTCTTCTTCAAATAAGTTTCAGTGCCAAACTCCCAAACAACCCCAAGAGAATCTCTCCATTCCACATGGAGATAGCAACAACATTGACATTCCAGGCTAGAGCTGGGTAGAATGTCTTCATTGCTGTAAGAAGCATCAGTAATGGAAAGCATCACTTTGCACCAAGTAACCCTTTCGTTTCTTGATTCATGTACCTTTCCAAAGTGTAAATATCTGCTCGTGGGTGTGCTGTGAAAAGGTTAACAGAAGTTCACTTCTGTCTACTGTTAAATGAAGAAGTTAATGAGAGACTATCCCAAGTGTTACTACCACTGATACACATCTATTAAAGAAGAGGGCACATTACACCCTGCAAGATCAAGATCTTAGGGGAAAATGTCAAGTCACGCATGAAGTATTTAGTATTTCCCCATAACTGTACTCATCTATTCAATCCATTGCAAACATCCAAGTGTAGAAAAGCCTCAACTCACCAGCCTGGGCTTACAATTGACAGAGGAACACCACACCCATTTCCTTTCTTATTTATTTATTTTTGAAGCACTAAACACCCCACCCTCTAACTCCCAGAAAAAGAATTTGACAATAGACTTTCAAACTCCATAGAAGTTTTACAGATATATAGAGCCAGAAGTGTGCATTTATCACTACCTATAATTTCTCAATTTATTTATGGATAAAGTTGGTTAACACCCTGATGGGTATGGAGCAGCCAAATTCAAATGTCACAATAGCCAGAGTGAGCTGCCAAGTTCCAATACAGTATTCCAGAGCCAAGATTATTCTGAAATTATTTTCTACTATAGTGCAACTAATTAGAGAGATATACTAACTATATCCAATTTCAATGTAAAAATCAATATATTTCCTGAATATGAAGATTTTAAATTCCTTGAGTATTTGAATCAAGTCAATATAAAGAAAAGAATCTTTTTTTTTTTTCTATTATCATTCAGCTGCCTCTGTGAGGGTTCGATCCCCATAAGGGTCATTCATGTAAGAGTTGGATTCAAAGATACTTCTGAGTCCCTTGTAACTCAGAATATTCTGTAACTTCTGTAATTTATGGCAGGTTTCGTCTATTAAATAATTTTTTAACCATCTCTGTTGAAAAATCTTCTGAAGCAACACACAATAATTCAGCATTGTAATGCTTTATAATTATTATATTATTATTAAAGAAAAAACATTAGTTGAACAGAAAAAGTAGTGCTCAATTTACTTTTCTTACTCAGTCATGAGGATATGCATAAGAATAGCAAGCAGTGCTTTGTCAATCAGAAGTACTTTTCTTGTCTCTGATTAGATGTTTCATAAAAAAAGAGGACATAAGTATGACTTTTTGTTGAGACTCAAGAAAGAAGAAATGCTGACTAAAACTGAGCATCAAGACATAAGCTTGCATTTGGGAGTTCTGCTTTGACACTGTTGATAAGGAGATACATGTGTACCTGTGTTTAAGATGTGTGAGGAAGAGAACCAGTCCTTCAACTTTAGGCTGACAGCCCCTCAAACCCTTTGAGTCCTTTATCAGTACATCTGGAAGTGTCCAGGAAGTACCAGCCCACTGGAGCTCCACCTATTACTTGTTTGACAGCTGTGGGTTAATGTATGAGCAAGCAGACAATGGGCAAACATGATGGGGTCATCCTTATTGCAGATAAACAAAATCTGATAAAACACAGGATTTTACAAGGCTGCTAATGAAGGCTCTCAGGAAGCAATGGAAGGAAGACATGCACTATACAGTGTTCTTTCTCTAATTTAAAATGTCTTGCAACAGGACTTGAAATTTTAGGCCAAACAATTTGCAGGTGAACTCCCTTCAGCCACTGAGGACAAGAGAATGTGACATCCCATTTCCTTCTACTCATACAAATAGAATCCACAGCTCAGTTCCTGAGGGTAGAGCTCTAGAGGGATACACAGGAAATGAAAGGAGATCTCAGCCAATTTAGGTATTAAGTCTTAGTTTTCCTTAGAATTATGCTTAATACCATCAGTTAACCAGTGCAGTATTCTCTTGAATTTATTCAGAAACACAGCCTTAAAAACCCAGTCAGAACCCTCCCCTGCCCAACACACAAAACACCTGACCAAACAAAAATAAAACATGGAATCCATCCAAACCCAACCAACCAACCCCCCAATCCCACAAAACTCTTTACTTTCTCATTGTTTCAGGAGCCATAATGTGACCAGATTATTTTATCTAACTTCAGTGACAACTGACTTTAAGAAGCTGCTCCAGTATTGTCCAGTGGCAAAAGGCAACAAAAAATTGTCAGGAAAAAAATAAATTGTTCAATAAATCACTTACAAAAACCCAGGATGAAGGGCATTTAGTTACCTGCATACATACTAATCAAAGAATACTTGGCATGCAAGTTAGACTTCTATGTACTTCAAGAAAAGATCATAAGCCAGTCAAGTGTTATCAAGGGTTTCTAATGATACCAAAATGTTCTACAGCACCAGTATTTTTGGTGTGAGCTTTTTTTCTGTGATAAGAATAGTGTATAGAAGATAAATAAAATAATAAAAAAACCCAAAGCAGAGCAAAACCTGACTAAGAATTTGTCTATCTAATAAGTCACAGATACCAGCACAGGATAGATTTTATATATATTTGAGATGGGATAAAAAATATTGTAGAATACACAGAATACACATAAGGAGTATTTACACGTATGTTAATATACATAGAGTAATATGTACTATACACACATTTATTATATGCATGTAATTACATATACTCAATGAATTTTGATTGTTTTAATAGAACTTTTGTTTTGCTTTTACATTTGTAAAACGAAAGTAATTGGAGAAATTAGACATTATCAACTACTTCAGTATATTGAAGTATACATATTGAAGATACAGTGAAAGACCCTAATGAAATAAAGGAGACCAAGCTGAATCTGAACTAAAATTAGAAATTAGTTACTGTAGTTAACATCTCTTTATTGGCTACTATATATGCTATGAAAACCTACAAGGTAAGAAAATAGTAACAGAAAAATTAGAATTTTTTCAGTTTTAACACCATATAAATATGGTGTTAAAATGCATCAGCCTAAGTACACAATACTACGTGTTGCACATATAAAATATTTTATATAGTGTATGTATAGTATAGCAATTTCAGAATGGGCGCAAATAATGTAGAGAGAAAGCATGGATAAGGGTCCACTAAATAATGAAAAGCCCAACTTTTTTAGAGCAAAATTAAGTTTGGAAGACTATAATGCACCAATCTGAACTCACAACTTCATTTCTGTTGAACAAGTGAAGTCTGAATCAACACTTAGTCAACATTACATATAGGTATTTCTGTTCTATGCAATTTCCAGATTTTTTTTCCCAAAATTCATTGCTTTCCTTGTGATCTGTCATTTCATAATTGTTTTATTGATATCCTTTTATTTTAATTTATATACAATTGACTATTCTTCTTTGTTAACCTAGGAAAACAACAAATTACATGCCATTTTGGAGCTGTAACTGATTAAATATTTATTTTCTCTAGAAAAATTTTGAAGACTGAGTTTTATTTTAATCTGACATATCCTTGCAAACATGCAAGTACTCTTTTAGAGTGTTTGAATTTTCTGTACATTCATATTTGATTATATTCAAGTTTTAGCTTTCATCTATTAGTCTCTGATCAGGCATTAGGAGACACAGCTGGTTTTGATTAAATGGGTACTTAAAAAAACAAACCTGATTTATACTGAAACTTTATAGAAACTTATTGCTTTCATATTTTACGTAATACATTCAGCCTTGATAAATGCCAACCCACAGCTGGTTGTTAAACAGAAACATCAAGTCAGAATATATATATATATGTGTGTGTGTGTGTGTGTGCATGTGTGTGTAATATATATACGTCTTATAAAAATATTAGGGGTGGGGTTGTGTGGGAAGATGTCTTTCTTTTAAACAAATGTGTAAAATTTCTGTGAAAATTAGTAGTTTTTCTCACAAATATTATTTTTAAAAAACCCAACAAACAAACAACTTAATTTCTATAGAAATAAGCCAGAGTGGGAAAAAAAGTCAAAGTTAAAAAAACTTTCATATGATTAAGATATGAAAACATCTGCAAGGATACATCTGAACATTCAAACATGATTTATCCTTCTACCAACCCTATACTTTTTCTGCTCCTTTATTAAAAGAAGTGACTGACCAAGAAAATCTTTCTTCTATAGAAAGCCACAAGAAAAATGCGCAGTAACTGATGCTGCCAACTGAGAAGTACCAGTGGTGTTCTCAAATAAAATGAGGTTTCTCTATTAAAAATATAAGCCACGAAATTATTCAGACCATTGCTGGAACCTTTCTAGAACAGACTGATGAACTTGGCCTTCCAGCTGCCCCACCATTACTTTGCCGCCAATGGCATGACAGTTACTGAGTGCCCTTTTGCAAAGTAATTCTTTAGTAATTTCCAGGTTACTCAGAACTTCAGCAGCAATGCTAGAGATGACCTTGGGTAAGGGACAACATGGAAAAAAAGTAACCAAAATAAAAGAGGAGAAAAAAAACCCCAACACACTACATGAAGAAAAAGACTGCAGTTTTCAAAGGAGAATGAGAGGGAATACCAAAGCTAATGTATTGAGACAAAACATTTCCAGAAAATAACTCTCAGTCCAAGTCCTTTGACAAGTTCAATTATCTTCAGTTTCATAATATTATTCTTAAGCACTGGTAAGAATCTCGGTATTGAGTCCAAATAAAATAAAAGTTAGATATCGAAATAGATATCTAAGCTACCAAGGAAGTGGTGTTTTATTGCTGTTGTAGATGACAAGTGTTTTTCAGGTACATATGAAAATATTGCATAAAAATTTGGGGTTTAAAATTGTCTTCACCAGTTTGCCTTAAAAGCTGTGTTGGACCAATATTTTTACTTCACTGCTTTTAGAAAGAAAAAAAATCTTTCTGTGTTCTGAGAGTGCAGTATATTAATGATTATCTCCATTCATCTTTTCAGGACTACTCAGATATTTCCTAAGTTTAGCTAAGTTAATTAGCTAACTAGCTCAGCCAATTAATCTTTTTATTGCTTAAGGCCACTAGGACAAGAAAATAAATTGTACTATTACTGTTAATTCATTCTGCTATTAGCATAGAATTATATTTTTCCAGTTTGGAAACTTCAACCCCACATTTATCAGTTTTGGGGCTCCTGCATTCAAGAGCATTCTTCTCCATCTCTGTGAGCAATTCTCTACTCTCCTCTGGTCTATTCACAGTTTATGCTGTCCTCTCCAAATGCAGGTGCTAGCTGCAGATGGGGAACAGAAGACAATACCAATACAATACTGCACTATTGCTCAGGTATTATTAGTGTCTGTAAAAAGGATATGTAGAGCAACAAACAATTAAAGTATTCATTCAGGCAGGCATTGCTCTCTGTTGGAACTAGTCTCTGCTTTGTTGCTGAGGCACTGCCAACTACACAGTGTCCAGGAAACACGACACAGGTTCTGAGTGTCTCCATGCTAATCTGGGGAGTGGTGAGATCTTAAACTCCACAGATGTTTCTGAGCACTTTTGCCATTCTCTGCACTGCACTTCACAATTGAGAGAAGCTCCAGTTAATTTCAGCCAACTTTCTCATCCGTGAGCATAGAAGCCTAGGAGGAACTCTAGACCCTCTATCTCATAAATAAGGGTTTAATGACACAGGCTGCCATCAAGTGCTCTGGAAGTCTATTTGAGTTGAGATCACAAAAAGACTAGCATAGCTATAATGCATATTTGGAGCAGATAGACAAGACTTCCAGATTTCTATATGCAGTTAGGACTAATTAGACCAAGAGCTGGAAAAAACTAGAGAAAGCCTTTTTCAATTTCATTATGATTCAAATCACTAAATCTAAGAAAATCGTCTATGTACAATAATTCAGACACTCCTCTTCAATCTAGCTAGGCCTTTACAATACAAACTATAGGATAGCATAAAGGATTTTAGACAGCATAAAGAGTACTAATAGCTTAGGTTGTTGTTTGCACAAGGGAAAAAAAAAGTGCACACAAAATGTTGATTAGAGCTCATAATTATAGAGGAAAAATTTATGATGATTAGGATATCCTGCCTCCACCCTATCACGTAACTCTGCTTGCCTACCTAAACAAATAGTGTTGTATGATTTACAGTTCTTGATGCTAATTAGCTTTCTCTTCATGTTTCATTTCAAACACTAAAAACTGTTTTGAAAGGTTTTTAAATGTTCATTATTATTTGATTTTTTAGAGACACAAAGTGAAACAACACTGTGTAGACTTTGGAAGCAGGAAAATGTGTCAATGATTTAAACTGCTATATCAGCCAGAGACGTTGAATATTCAAATATTTTTTTAAGAGTATAGAGCAATGTTTCATATAAACCGTGCTGAAATATCTACAAGTGACATCTCATCTAATCAAAATACAATGAAAAACATTTGTATGGGTGTGTGTGCGAGGGAGAGTTATAAAAATGCAGTTCTTAAATAAATAATATTTTAATTGATGTGAATTTGGCAATACTTAATATGCCTATGACAGTCTAAAAATTATTAATTGGTCTGATTTAAGATCAGATTCCCATACTTTCTGGGTTGTGAGGCATCCACCTAGAGAAGAAAACCAATTACTTTAACATGAAGCTTTAGGGATGAGTGTTGATAAAGAAGTTTCCCTGCAGTAATTGGTGTTTCTGGCTTTATTACCAGCTGCCTCAAAAGCCAGATTTTAAGAAGCAGGTCAAAGAGCTAGGTTCTTTGCAACATGATATTATGCTTTAAAAGTTTCTCAAAATTATTTTCTTGGTAACTAGACACAACATGGGCTTGTAATATGCATTCACCAAAATATCACCCCTTCTTTTTGTTAATGGTGAGTTGGTTGCAAATTCTCTGTAAAACAACATTTAGTTGCTCCCCAGGATGTATAAAGCTGCCACCTATTCCTGCATAATAGAGAAAGAAATTCCTCAGAAAACTCATGAAATTTTCACTTTATTAAACAGATTCCTGTCTCTTACAAAAAATTAGTTATTTGGAAAGGTTAAGGTCAGAAGCAAATCAAATCAATTGAAAAATTTAACCTTGTCTAGAGATTTTGCTGTTCTCTTCACAATTATTTTGGTCATTTGCTACACAGGTTCAGTGTGTAGAGAAGATTTAACAGACTCAACTCTCCCCACCATCAAATTTAGACTATACAGTACCATGGTTTCCAAACTACTGTTTGGATGTAAAAGAAAGGAAGGTGATTTTCAGCATCTATTCAAATGCAAGACATCGGCACATTTCAGTGCTAGGTAGATGGACATCAGTGAAGGACTTCATGAGTATCCTGATGTCCTGACAAAAAAACATCTTTCAAACAGCACTTCTTAGCCTGAATAGCAGCGTATTTCATGCAGAAGTGTTAGTTCTCAGATACAGAAAATATAAATCTTTAGCTTTACAAGCTCCAGTTCAATTTCAGACTGTCAAAAACACCCAGCTGTAATTGCTGCAATGATTTTTACATTGCATAATTTTTTAATTCCTGAAAGAATCTCCTGTGAACCCAAACACTCTTAATCCAGTAACATACTAGCTCAATTTTTATACTTGGAGGTAGTTTAACTTGATATTCTAGAGCTGCTAAATTTAGATCCAGTTTCTGAAGTTAAAATTTCAAATTAAAGCCTTATATTTAATCACCTAATAGAAACTTTGAACATTCTAGGTTTTTTCCTCATTTGAAATAACAAACTGTCCTAGAAATACATCCAGTTTCAACAGTGCAAAATAATAGAAGATTAATCTTTCTGTGTCTCAAAAAACACCTGCCGTCATTATATTTTGGAAGAGGATAGCAGTGTCTTTCCGGGTATGCTATAAAAACCAATCTAACATTTTACATGCATTGCCTCTAGTATCATTATATATGCTTGTGAAATTTTCAAAGAGCAGTATTGCTTCATGCAAATTGGTTTTTTACTTCTACACTAATAAGGTTTTTGGTCTGTTATCTAACTGAGAAAGAGCTAACTAGATGAATATCAAAACGTACCTACTACTTCATAACCTGCAAAGATGGCTGATTACAATCATCTTATGCATAAACCAAAGCTAATCACTGGATTGAATATTTAAGAAAACAACTACTGTAGTGTGATGAACTAGAAATAAGACTTAGGTCTTCCTGTGTTTTGATCTTTATGGCTATGCAAGTCATCATTTAACCAGGATACTGCTAAAGCATTTAATAGTGCAGGTACATCCTAATCAAAGACACTGTGAATGCAACATTAAAAGAGATTAAAATTATTTAATCAGTAAAATGAGAGTTTCTGTCCAATAGAGGAATGTAGATGTTTCAGGTCTGGTGATTCAATTAGCTTTACTGTCTTTCTGGCCTTAATTCAAAAATGTATTATCTAAATATCAGATGAAATAAATCTGAAGGGGAATAGACACACTCTTCCACTAAGTTTGTTTTGGCATAATATTCAATAAAAGACTTTAATTTACGTATCATGTGATTTGTTAAAACAAGTTGCAATTACTGCACAAAACATCAGTCCCACTCATTAAATCCAGGCAATAATTTTTGCTTTTCATAAACCCACAGATTCTTTTCCTCCCCTGTGAATTTGCTTCCTAATCATTTATTTATTAATAAAAATACAATTATTATAGAAACCACAGTTTCTGAAAACCTGTAATTTATCATATATTAGGCATTTTATTTTATAAAAAACAGGAAGAGGATTTTAGTTCAGTCTGTTTTTAGCGGTAAAAAAATAAAGCTAGTTACAGGAAAAATGCATTTTACAGGGCTATAATATAGTTAGCTAATAGTTAAAAAAATACTTATTTCAAACAACAGTACAAAACCATTTAATTTAGGTATAATCTAGGAGATCTAATAAAATAAATACTTTAAGATGAAGGGCTGAACATGACTGTGACTGGTAGATAACGACCTACAAAAACAAGTGCGAGTGACATGGTTTTCCGAAACTTTACTAATAAAACTACTGCTAAATGAAGTTATGGAACATCTTACTACAAAGAACACATGAGATACCTTTCTGTCCACCTGGCTGTTGATGCAAAAGGAGAATACAGGGCAAAAAAAATGCTTTGTTTCTACTATTTTATCCAAACAATAAATTTTGACTACTTTTTCCCTTTGGAAAACAGATTCTTAGCTAAGAATGTTAAGAACTTTACAGGATCTCATCCTTTAGTACAGTAGTCTGATAGATAGCATGTTTTCCAGGGTCCTGATTTCATAATAACCCTTGTTGTTTAAATCCATAGACTTATTCTATCTGAAGCCCTACCAGTCTTACCAAGCATTGCTATCATGGCTAAGTGGAAAATTTAATGCCATAAAGAGCAAACCACTTTTCTGCTTCCAACACTACTGATACCAATAAGATTCTTTTTTAAAAAAAATCAGTCTTCTTCCAGACTCTCTGCATTAATTAACGCTTTTAAAATATTTCACTTGTGTGGAACAATGAACAGGAACAGCCAATCTTGTAGGTTTTATGGATTGGCATCATTTAGCCTGTGTTCCTCTCACTAGCAGCAAGAAGGATGAGAGTGAAAACACTGTAAACCAAAACTGAAAGAACTAAAATTCATGGAAACGAGCTGAAACAAGAAGCATTGTTCAGTCAACATAGTGTTCTTCTAATACATCAAAGAAAATGTTTTTGAGATTTTTTTTTATAAAATTTGGATGATCCTAGGGTAGACAAATAAATTGCAATGTCATTTTTCATAAGATTGTACAGAAGTGATAAGTCAACAAGACTTCAGTTTCAAAAAGGTGGTTTCTAGAAGTATGAAGAGCAAAACTCTAGAACAAACTGTCTATGGATGCTGGAGTTCTGTTCCCAGCTGGATCTTAAATATTTGTCAGGGAAGACATATGAATGACACTTTGGGGTAAGAGAACACAAACTGTTAACATGCTTTGAAGGCCTAATTTCTACATCTTTCTATGATTTTTGTTAGAGGACAAAATTCCTTTGAAAATTAAAAATAAAGACTGCTTCTGACTCAGTTGAAAGAAGCAGAAAAACAAGTTTTACTGATCACTAAAGAAATAAATCTACTTTTCTGTTGTAAAATTTATTTGGGTTCAGTCCTGGAAGTTAATTTCTCAGATTCTTTTCCTAGTTATCTGTATCATGTGTCCATCTGCACCATTTCTAAAACAAACTCCATAGGACAATACTATTTGCTGTGAGGGCCTTTAAGTCTGGCAATATTTACATATACCTTCTGTTACCTTCTGGAGAATATAGTCAAGAAAAAGAGAAGTATCAAAGCATCTTTTCTCTATATAGACTCCTGCTGTTAATAGATGAGCTCCCTTTCCCTCTGGTCAGACAAGGTTCAAGACATTACTTTTAATATACTTTCATTTATTTTAATGTATTCTATGAAACAAGATTTCACTGACAAAAAATATTCAAACCAAATGATTTATTTTACATCTTTTAATTACTGACTGCAAATTTAAACAGCACTAAACAATACAGCAACTCGGCAATTATTTAAACAAGTCAAAACAGATTCTTTTGTGGAGGAACGTGAAGTTTAACAGTGTGCATCAACAAAATGCAATTGCAAGAGGAATAAAAAACATTATATGGGTGTGAAATTACTTCCAAGTCTTATACTATAAAGCAAGAAAATTCAAAGTAAAATTTACCCTGAAAAGAAATCTAAGTATATAAAGGAAAAAAAAATATACAGTAGAGCATGGAATAACTTCTAGGATCATGTTCACACAACTGTTCCAAACTGCATTTAAATTACAGTGTTCTTTTACTTCAATTTCTATTGTCTAAATATATTTTCTGCTCTTTGTTTTACTTTCTTCTACTGAAAACTCCTAAGTGTCCATATATCTTACAGGATATATCATAAACCAATTTGACAAATTCAAAAAGAGACTGAAAACAGCATTTGAATCCTATAGAAAACTATATCCAATAGTAGGGGGTAGTATTTATCTTTATAAACCCATATGTTGTTGAAAGAATTAGACCCTTCATATTACAGAAATAGAACCAGACATATGTACAGGCTAAATGCCATTGGAAGAACACAGTAAAGCTCAAAAAGAGCTAAGAATGGAGTTAACATTAATCTAAGTAAAAATATTATATATTACAAAAGACTATCCAAGTATTTCCACAAGTTTATATGGGATCAGAAATTCAGATTCAAACAATTATTACATGTGATCTACAAGAGCAAGAGTCTGTATTGACACCTATTTGCAATATCATTCAATATGATATTTCATAATGAAAGATTAATATGAAATATATATACTATTGATATTAAGAGGTGTTATGTCTTTAAATTTTCCTACAGTTACCCTAGTTAATAAACTGTGGTTTTGGGTGTGCTGACTGGAGACTCATAGTTTCATTCAAGACTTATTAAAATCAGTGTCAAACTGTTCTTGGATTACCAATATATACAACAGGATTAGTTCCAAGATCCTCTTCCAAAATTTAAAATTAAGGCTTTAATTTTCTATCACTATCTTCAACCTTTACAACACCACAGATGGCTTTAAAGTATCTCTTACAAGATAAAACATAGAACATCTATTGAAAACACTTTGAGAACATGAAAGAAAACTATTTTTTCAAATTTTTTAATATAGAACAGGTTACCAAAAAAAAAAAAACAACCTTGAGAGATTTTCATAGGACCAAACTATACATTTTTCCCATGTTCAATACATGTTTTTTCCATTAAATCAGTGTTTGGTATTGTAATTTGTCTTTAAACAGTGCTTACAGAGATAACATTAAAAGTTGCCATGTAACAAATGAGATTTCCTCTTATTGTGAGGAAGAAAACACTCCCTCTTAGTCACAGTTAATGGAGAAGGGGGGGGAACAGGGCTACAAGCCTGTTTCTTTATTTAGTTGTGATTGCCAAATTGGACCACATTCACATTCATCAAGTATTTCAAGCAAGTTCCTTTCTTAAATTGTTTCAAGTGTTTCATTTTTGAGTATAGTTTAATTACAAGAGAGGCAGATTAATGCTGAAAATTAATTGCGGCATTGAATTGAAAGCTCCACTTCAATGTAACATCAACATTTAAAAAAATTAAAAATAATCTGAAAACATGAAATTATATTAATTTAGAAATAAACTTTTAATGATGTACATAGTCTTAAAAGCTCATCCAGAAAACATAACATTTTAGTAATTTACACTGTATTTAGATACTCTAAAGAGAAACCCCCGTCACAGTCAATGTTACAAACCTTAGCACTGGAATGTTTCACTGGTTGAAGGCAATTTACAATGTAATATTGATTCAACTTACAAAAAAACAGCTTCAAATTCTCTGTTCTTTTCATTGAATTAGTCACAATTTTCATAAGGATAAAATAAAGAACCTAAAGTCATAGGACAGTAGCAAGACTACAGTTAGCTATAACCATCCACTTAAGAATTTGATAGAATCATGCTAAAAAGAAAAGTACCGAGGAAAATGAAACATTAGTGCTGTCTTCATGTAGTTGCTGAAACTTGCATGTTCACATTCACTTCTAATTGAAGTGATAAAAGTTGCTATTTCTGTTCTGCATATTCTCACAGCCAAACAAAAACACCAGGCTTGTTAAGAAAACATACAGTGCCCAGTACAAACCTCCTCATCTATCACCTCTTATTATTTACTCATTAATCTAAGCATTAACCCACCTGCAGCTGCTTTCAGAGGTAAGGTACCCCTTCCTGTTAAGAAGGCTCGCACACAGTCAAGACTATTTTCCCTCAGCTTGCCTGCAATTTCTGTGCTCTTAAATGGAAATTTGCAAACTCATGTTTGATTGTGACTAAAGAATTTTGTGCCAAAACATTGGGATAACGAAGTAGTAATTTTTATCAGTTGGAGTCATAAAGGCAGCAGCCTCTCTAAGTTCATATAACTCACATAGATGTGATGTTTTACTACTTCAACATATACATTTCTAAAACAGTCTACCAACATTTTCAGAAGGGAAACCAACTGTCATTAAAACAACTGTCTTTATATTCCCAGAGCCAAATAACTTTTTGGCTTCCATTTGTAAATTACTTACTCTGTCTATTTTGGCCAGTAAGAAGTTGCAAGGCAGCACCATACATAAATATATAATGTATTACCAAAAGTGGCAAAACTCATTTGTCTGATAACCCAGCAGAGGGGGGGAAAAAAAAGAAAAAAAAAAAGGCGCATATATCTATTTGACTCAGATAAGCCAATGTTTTCAAAGCTTTGTTGTCCTTGTCTCCTGCCACGACTTCACTTTGAAGGGTCAGCTTTGACTTCTGGAGTACCATTAAAGAAAAGCCAAGCCTTGGGTAGAGGAAGGGGCTATAAACCTCTGGACATTCAAGATCAAAAGCTGACAAAGAAGACCTGATGAAAACAGCTTCCTTAGCTGCCTCCTTCATACAGTTCTGAAAAACACCTTCCTCCTCAAGTACTTGCATAGAACAATATCACATTAGGAATATTATTGTTAATGTTGTTGGAGAAAATTTTTAATGAAATCAACATATTATATATCTAAGTATTCCATATGATCCACACAAAATTTAACTTACACTACACACAACACTGTGTATATTTTTATGCCTGAGTTTCAGTCATTTATTATTTCTAACAACCAGAAAGAACCCCTTCAAAGCTTTCATCAACTGGACAGCCTGCTGTTTTCTTTGGAATCAGATTCAAAGGACATCACTTGGCACGTAACCCATGACAAGCTCTGGCTAATCTGTCAACAAGGCAACACAAACGAAAATGAAGCCCTATTGTCCTCACCCCTGCACTATGACACCTGCAGTGTAGAACCTGAGGATGGTTCGTAACACTCTGTTCATCCACTTGCACATAATGAGAGGCTGCATCTGACTTAATTAAATATGTGAGGTGGGCAAAAAGCATATTTCTAAACCTTGGGAAGTATCAATTTTCTTTTAAATATGCTCACCATGTTGTATTGGTATACCATAATAGGATTTTATACAGTTACGGGTTTTTTTATTACTTAGATCAAACCCTATTCTGCTGGATCTATCTAGTACAAAAAAAATGCAAAAGAGGATGCATGGTATTAAATCATGTACAAGTGCCAGGGAATCTTGTTCTGAAACTTGTGGGAGTGATTGGTGTTATGTTACATATGCTTCATGATATGGATTTCGCACACTTCTAACCTTTTGTATGAGGAGGTCTAGGGAGAAAACCCGACATTGTTATCAGGAAAATCCAACTTTTTTCTTCTTATCAGGTGAGCTGGGTTTGGCTTCTGAAACTTCAAGACAATGTTTTTTCAAAATTACATATATTTGTCAAGTGAGTTTTGTGTTCCAATTGCTAAACTTTAAAAATTCCTCTGTGTTCCAGAATGTATGCCCTAAACTGGAAAAAAAAATAGACAAGATGAAGACCCTTCTAATATATAAAAAATCAACTTTATTTTACCATAATCTTGATCTTAGTATATTAATATCCTTTTATACACCAGCATAGAATAAATTCAGACATTTTTGCCCATGGTCAAGTAACTGAGGCCTATGCAGTAAGAATGACTAAGCCTTTCTAACAAAGAGCATTAGGTGTGTCAGGAGACACACAGGAGCACATTAAAGGTTTCATACACGCAATGTGTAAATAGATGTGAACTATGTACCATATGAAGAGAGCTCTTGTTCTACTAGTACCTCAGCCCTGCAAATGTGTCAGATTTAAAGACTATAGTAAGATTTTCCTAATTCCTTGAACTAAACCATAGCAACACACATATTTATTGCTTTTAGTTATAAAAACCTTCCACGTTCACATTTTCTGAATATACCTCTATTCTATCCGCAAAATATTTGGATTTTTCCCTTCCTTTCTTCAATTTTGTTAAATATATTTTCTTTGCAATAGTTTTCTCAGAATGTCTCTCTTTCTAGTGCTGATAGTTAAACAAGTTATTTCAGTGGCAAGGTATCTGGCTAAGTTATCAGACTTGACAAGTTCTCACCCATTCACTCCTGTCCTGCTGCTTCTTCAGCTTTACCATCATAATTAGTGCAATTCAGCTCTAACACATAACTATTAAGTGCTCTGGTTAAAAGGACCTACCAAAAAGCAGGTAGGGGTAGAACCCAGCCAAGAGCAAGAAGAGATGGCAAGAAAAACAAAGAGATTGGATGTAACCTGCACAAACGAATCTTCTGGTAGAAAGTTGAATTAAATCTCAGAATTACAAAACTGATTCTATATCAGAAAATATCTTTTAAGCACCAAAACTGCAAACTTTACTTCTATAACCACAATAACCAGAGCAATGCACATTTTCTTCTGGTGGAAGGTATAAGCATTTGCACTCAAATATTTATCTTTCAATTTTTTTTTGCATTGAAAAAGAAAGATCTTAAATGTGATTGAAGACAAACATTGATAACATTTTGCTTAAAGAAGTGACCAAAATAATGGCAGAAATAAAAAGTAACAAATCACACTCTCAGACAACAGTTGATATGGCTCAGGTTATTATAAAAATTACCAGCATCAGAAAGAGATAGAAGAAAGGGAAAGAGAACAAAAGCAGCATATTGGAATCAGTACTAAACCAGTGAAATTCAAGTACTTTGCATCCTCATGCTTAACATAATCTAAGTTTTGCCATACTCTCCTTCTGTTATATAAGAGCTAAAAATATATTTTGAGCTACAGCTGCAGATCATACTAGAGAAGAAAAAAAATATATATGACTTTAATAGATGTCTTGTAGTTCTTTTATCTTTAGAAGAACAGTAGATTTAAAAAAAAAAAAAAAAAAGAAGAAGAAAACTATCTGGAAACTACCATCTCCCAGTCACTGGAAAGGAAAGGTATTTTATTTTAGCTCATTTTTTATGTACTTCAGGTGTCTGATCCTAGCTGAACAGTGTGCCTGCAGACAAGATTTCACAATGAATAACCTGAAGTGTAACAGTTCCATGCACCACCTGTGAAGCTTTGTCTGATGCACATTTTTCACAGGCGAAATCAATCGATTGATTAAATCAATTTTCTTTTGCAAACAGTAAAAGTTTGATAGAGAATAAGTGCACCACCTCTCACTTTCTTTTATTTTTTGGGACAATTATACCAGATTTTTTTTTTGTCTTTTAATTTCAAAAAGTTTACTTTTTGAAGAACCCCTCCTGTAAGTTACTTAGAAATACAGCCCAAGCCCCACTAATTAGTTTTATGTTTCTGGAATGTTAGCTTTTATCTCTTTGGTTTTAGTGTCTCTTGTTCTCACAGACCTCTTTACCATTTAATTTCCCCAGCAGTCTTTAATGAACGTATTTTGTAGTCTTAAATTCCCATTCAGGAGTTGATAAAACTCTTCCAGTAGTAGTAGCAGCAGCAGTTATGTTTGGAACAACTACCAGCGTTAGTAGCTGATGCTCTTAACTTGCCATACTTCAATACATTTAAAGATAGATATACTTACTGCAGTTCAGAAGGTTCTGCTCTAACCTGAATTCTTTGGAGGCCCCCCCAAAGCTACTGCATTTGCTTACCACTACAATGGCCCATTTTTCTTATCAAATTACATTTCCCTCTAAAATCACATTTCTTTCTGCAGCAGACAGATCAGGAACCAAGCATAAATTTGTACTAGTATTTCAAACACCTCTCATTCAAGATTATTTTGTTCCAAAGTTTGAAAGTGTTTGAATGCACATCATATAATGTGAAAGCGCAGTCACTGTGACTGTTTTGGTGCCCATGTTTGTTTTACATTAAATCCAAACCCACTGACAGAATTAATCTTGGCTTATGTGTATGCATATTCATTAAATAAGAGATAAAGTATACCCTATGTATATTTCAGTTGGAAAATAACAATTTTCACCTAAATATAGTGAAGTTTCTGTGGAGATCACCAATTTCTTCAAAAACTTTCAATGTTTTTGCAGCTGACACTACTTCTGTCTACCCACATAAAGAAATTTCCCATGTCAAGGGATTTCAGATTTGGCACAAGAAAAGAGGGCTTACATTAATTTCTATACTTGGGGTCTTTCTCCGTCTGTAAAAAGATCATAAATCTATAAATTTTAAGCTACAATGTAACATCAAAATTCTAGCATCTTTACAAAAACAGAATGCAGGAGCTTTTATTTGACACACACAGTGGTGGGTTGACCCCAGCCAGCAGCTGAGCTCCCATCCAGTTGTTTGATTACTCGCTCCAGTGGGTTGGGGAGAGAGTTGGAAGAACAAAAGTGAGAAAAATTCATGAGTGAAGATAGTTTAAAAAGTAAAGAAAACAAAAACCTAATTTAAAAAAACCCCAAATGATACAAAGGCAATCACTCTCCACCTCCCACATGCAGACCCAATGCCCAGACAGTCCTACAGCAAAGGTTACCTTGGGAGAGCTATCTGCTACCAATTTCATTGCTGAGCATGATGTTATATGGCATGGAATAGCTCTTTGGCCAGTTCAAGTCACCTGTCCCCTCCCAGCTTCTTGCCCACCCTCAACCTACCCCCTGTGGGGACAAAGTGAGAAGCAGAGAAGGCCTTCTCGCTTTGCGCATGAATAAGCAATAGCAAAAATATCAGTGATATTGGCACAGTTTTGGTCACTAATCCAGAACATAGCGCCATATGGGCTGCAGGAAGGAAATTAATTCCATCTCATGAGACCCCACACAAATACTATGAATAAACAAAAGGTGTGTTTAACTGCAACAAGAAATAAAAAAGCATGAGTTTAGAAAATAGACTTGACAGTATGTTTGTCTGAATATTCATAGAATCAGTCATAGAATATTGGGCTAGAGGGGGACCTCCCACATTGTTTGAAATTTTGTTACAAGTTCTTTCAAAAACTATTTAACTATTGATATACCTCCAAGAATAAGGTCATTTAAGAAAAACAGCTGTTCTAAAATTAACACATTTAAGTAGGCTCATCTAAGGCCTTTCTCAAGGCTGGCCTGGGAGCTGTCATTTGGGTCTTGTTAATAGGAAAATTAGTTAAAATGGCAGTTAAGAGCTGTGATGCAAATGAATCAAGTCCTAACATAAAGCTACTCCAGCAGAATGTTTAATCTAAATCAGCCATAGGATTAGTTTACTTTGTTTCAAATGACATTTGTGTACTTCATCAAAGGAAGTGCTTATAATGTGCAATCATTTTTATTTTAAAATTTAAAGCCCATAAAAAGTAAATGACTGGCAGCAGGAAGAGAGGACACAATACAAACCTCCTGTCCCACCAGTGACCTCCATCATGAGTTACAACTACTACCTGCTGCAGATGTCAAAGAGAGTTTATTCTTCATGGTCTTTCATCCCAAAGCAGTGCCCAAATACATATGCAGAACAAAGGGGGGAAAAAAATGAGTAGTTGTACTCCAGGCATTGAAATCTGAAAGCCCCTGAGCCAGCTGAAACCAGCCATAATGCCATTCTGTTGAGACCTAACCCATTCTTTAACTTATAACAGGTTTGTGGAAAGAACATTGGCTTTGCCAAAGCAAGAAAAACATAGCTGTATCACAGTCAAAGTTTAAAGTTATGGTTCCTTGAAAAAAAAGGCAATTTGTCAATATAACTCATATTTTTCAGAAAAAAAAGGTCTTGAAAGTAAACTCGTTTTGGCTACTACTGTCCTTAATGTTGCAAGCAACCATTTCTGATCAAGAGTGTGTCAGGTTTCTTCCTGTTTCCTAAATATAACAGAGAACATGTGCAAGCACAGCTGGCTCCTGACAGAAAACTGAGCAGGTTCTACATCAAACTGAGAAGGCAGATAGCATCAGGAAGCACACAATAATCTAGCCAAGCCAACAAAAAGGACTTATGTACATGCAGCCACTGTACATAACAGTGCTTTCATCACAACCAGAAACCATGACCACGGTTATGCAGAAATTTCAAATCCATGACAGCTACAAGACCACTACAATATGCTTTCTTTTTCCTTAGAGTTGAAAATCTTTAGAAAGTAAATAACTTTGGTTCAGCCTTGAAACTCTAAGTAATGAATACAGAATTGCATAATCGCTAGGTGCTGATGCTCTTCTTTTATGTAGACCTGCTCTTTTCTTTCATGAGAAGATTTTGAATTAGATAAATTTCATACAACTAAACATACCAAATAAAGCTGGAAATTTGCTTACCAGCAAGGATGACTACTTATATACACACTAGAAAAACTTACAATATTTGCTATCAGGCTTCTAAAAAAAATAGAGTTGTAACAATTAAAATACCAAGCCATAAGTGCAAGCAGGCCTCCTTTCTCAGGTCAGCATGAAGACTTTAACTGTCCTTAAGCTTTTCTGTCCTTAAGGTACTGCAGCTAACTCCAGGGCCTCTCACATAACTCAGAGATACCAAAAATCTTAAGTTATAACCCTTTCTGCTTAACAGCTTCAGTTTGCCTCCTAGCACAGAGTGCAACCCACAGGAAACAGGAGTGAGGCTCAGACGAGGTCAGTAGCAAGACCCCAGTAAGCTGAAACAAAACCAGAATTCCATGATTTCATCCTTTTTTGTTCCAGAAATCAGCCATGAGATTGTCATTCATTGCTTTTCTGTAGGTCTTTCCCCACAAGCAAATGAAGAAAAGGATTTTACTTTATTCAGTCATTATAAATTGTGTATGTACCGATTTAGGGGATTAGGCTGTACCATTTCTGTTTAGCACTAGAAGTATCAGCCTCCTTAAAGCATACAAATAGACACCTTTTTTTGTTTAAATTTGAGCAGGAATAGATATGACAAAATGACATCCAAATAGAAATAATAATATTAGGGACAGAGATGAGTATAATGTATAACCTAGGGACTTTTTTCCCAAATAGACTTGGATAGAAAAATCTATATCTCAACAGTTCTTATGGCATGCTTTTATGGAGCACTCTAAGTAAACAAATCAAGTAATTAAATCATACTGTGGCAACAGAATGTGCATTTCATTCATCTTCAGCTGGAGGTGGTTAAACCTCCTCTCCCTCTCTATTCGTTTCTTACTGGAAAGGAAACATCTCAGCCTCACTGGCATTCTTCTGTGATTATCTCTCATCTAGGTTTACTTAATTATCATTTAACATCTCATCAGAAACAGCTCAGATAATTTTGCATTTCTCTGTATAGGTGATCAGTTATGTAACTTCATATGATCATCTTAGTTCTATCCAGTTTGTACTGTATTTTTTGCCTTTTTACAGAAAAATATCACCCATTTCTTGGAAAAATAGAGGGGAGAAAGCATACATGCATTATCTGAATAAATATCTTCTTGAAAGGATATTAGAATACCATTATTGCAACATAACTGATGTAGTAGGCTTTTATTTCATGCTTGTCAAGATCTAATAGTGCAGGTCCTTGTCTGAATCATCTTCTACAATTGCTTGAAAGTTACCTTACCCTCCCACTTTCAGAAGACAGACACTTGCACCTAGTGCCATCCCATTCAAACTCTTAATTATACTCATGGTGACTTTCTTGCCATTATTAGGGTCTATATGGAGCTGGAGCCACACAAATCTTAGTAGACCTCTCTGAGCTAGATCAGATATGTGAATGATTCCTCAATAGGCACATGCTTACTGAAAGAGGTTGTTATCAGACAGGAATAACATCTGTCAAGCACACAATAGCTGATAATTTTCACATAATAATAGTTCTTCTACTGCCAGCATGTCTTGCCTGGCATCTATGGGAAAAGGAAAATATTCTTTAACATCAGGATATTCCAGTGCAGGATGGTAATACAAAACACAGTTGCTCTGAATACATCTGGTGCCAGAAAGCGAGAAGTCTTCCAAAGGCTTGGTATGAAAAAAAAGGGTAGGAATTATTTTAAAAGTGGGGAAATAAACTCTTCTGCTTTTCTGTAGAAATGATTCAATTTTGTTTATTTTTTCACTTTTTTCTCTAGCATTGTTACTAACAAGTAACCCTAAGCTTAACACTGTTAAGTTAACTTAATTAACACTGTAGTAGTTAATAAATAAAGAAAGAAAAAATTTAAAAGGTTTTTGTGAGAAAAAGAGGAGGGGAAAAACCAGATATCTTTACTCAGCAAAAGCCAAGAAGCAGCCTGTGCTAGCTGACTTCCAGCTGCTCTAATTTTGAATTGTCACTCAGAGCACTGATTTATTAGGACTAGATTTATTGCAAGCAACTATTTGAGACTGTATTTTCCACTTCAAATATGGCCCCAAACATTTACAGGAACACGCAGTCTACACAAGTGTTTATTCATCCACTTTTTTCAACATGCCATAAAAGAAGTGCTCTATTGTTTAACTTCCAGAGTCATAACATTTTCTGTTAAACTTGCAAAAGCAGACAGCTTCAGGCTGTAGACAAAAAAAAGCAGAACTCCTTGTTGGTTTACCTGACTTTCCTATCCAAGTTCATGAGAAAAAAAGGCATAGACGAAAGTAACGTCTAGTCAAACACCCCGTTTTCAGAATGAACAAAATGACTGGGAAAAGTAAGTAAGCAAAGCAAGTATACAATGATATTTCCCCTGAATACTCTCTCAATCTCCAGCCAACCTGAAACTTAGTGACTTCCTGAGCCAGAGGAAGCCATCTTTGCCTTTGGTTTTTCTTGAGTGAACTTAGTCAGCCTACCATTCAGACTACACACATTTTTATAACAAAACCAGCTTACACATAGCTCAAAGGGTGAGGCATAACAAATCACAATTTTCTGCTGGTAGTTTTTTAGTTTTGCTTTTGTTTTTATACCTTAGTACTGATACAAGTATTACTATTGTTAGATTTCATATTACTTACCACAAGTTGTATGACTTGTTACTACAAAAGTGCTATTTAATTAAAAAACAGTCATAGTATAGCAGCTGCAATGTATAATAATCTTTTTTAAACAAAAATAGTGGAATTAAGATGTTGGTTTAATTGCAGTACCTCCAGCTCTTGTTCATCAAGATGTCTTTGACAAGAGCTCTTCTATATCTTACTTTACTCTCCCTCCTTCAAAACCTTTGGATGAAAACCCATCTACTTTCAAATAAAGTAATAAACCAGATAATTCAGCAGTAAAACACATGCATGCATGCAAACACATCAGAATTTTGATGCAGGACACACCACACTAAAATTATTTTTTTGTCTGCCTCTCCTACTTTCTAAAATTACTGACTGGAGCTTATATATATTCACTATTCAGTGCATGAAAAACAAGTGCAGACCATATTATTTTAAAGTGTGCCATCTTGCACAAGTGAAAAAGACTGTGAGCGTGTATATATATATATATATGCCTTTTATCAGTCACACAGCAAAGCACTTCCGTCAATGAAAAAACTGATCCCTCTTGAATGCCTTCCCCTTTCCAGCCCCTCTCTCTCCACAGCAGAGGGGAGCTATAAGAAGACACCTCTCCACCACTTCTAGCAACAGAAGAGCTTTTGAATACAGAACCACTGACATCATCAAACCAGGCCTCACAGCTAGCCTCTGGAAAAGGAAAACAACATTCTTACTCTGTAAACTGGACAACATTTATTTCTAAGAACAAAGCACACCCATTGTGAGTAAGAGAAAGAAAGGGCTTGCTTTCACAGTCAAAACCCTTGAAACAAAAACACAGCTGCACCTGCAAGTTTCCTTTACTGCAGCACAAGCATTGCCCTACACTTTCTTAAGGACTGCCAAGAAGCTGAAGGTGCAAAATGAGCTGAAATCTTGTGCCTTTGTGCATGAGGAAGAACAATGCTGTCTTTTTTTTTTTTTTTTTTAAAGACAAAACCGATGTAAAGAATCCTGGGTGCTGTTGCTATCCCAATTTCTTTTGGTTCCAGTCAGGTAAAAAGCCACAGGCAACAGAAAAGGATCCTGACTCGAGTTGCTTAGAAATCATTACAAAAAGATTCTCTCTGCAAGAGAGTAAGAGGTGACTACAATACAGGCATGTCCCTCTGTGCTTTTGCTATAGCCATACTCCCTCCAGCATGCAGTCAGATCATGTACTTTTCCTACAAGCTTCTTGGCAAACCATCTGAAGTTGATTTAGATTCCTGCAGTCTCTGCAGGAGACTCAGCCACAAAGGTATAATGATGTAAAGGGTTCAAACTCTGCCTAGAGAAGGGAGTGACTTTATAAAGTCAAGCCAGACAAAAGAAAAAGAAAAAAAAATCACACCAGATGTTGTAAACATTCGTGTCAAAGTATCTGAGGCTCCATGTTCAAGAAGTAGGTAAATTCAGAAAATATTGCTATATTCAGAAACTATTTCTGAACAATTTAAGCTGTAATGAAATTCCATTCTTTCCTGTCAGAACCCTTAAGGAAAGAAATAACACAGCTGAAATGCAGGAGGATCTTGCAAGTCTGAGCTCTCTTACACCAGCAAAGTTTAACCAAGTCAAATGCATGTCATGTGTTCTAGATCAACATACAAACACAGCTGACAGGATGCATTTGAAGTCTGGAAACATGAAGTTTACACCTGCTCTTGCGTCTGCTTAAAACTTTTTGCTGCAGCTGCTTTATAGAATGATGCATTTCAAAGGCAGCCAGAATTTTAAGAAAAGGTTAGGCTCACTTGTCCTCCCCATGGGTGGTCCTCTTCCTCTTCAGGCTGACACAGCGTGCTAACACTCAGTAGATTGTGTGATTTCATTCTCCCACCTCCCCCCTCGAATGTTTTTCTTTTTTTCTGCCTCCTCCTCCTTTTCCCTCCATTCTCTCCTGCTCCAAAATCAGCTGTATCCACCTATAAACATGAATTCTTACAAACAGTGTACATTGCTCGGTGTATATTGTAAGCTCTCTGTGTTCCTACTGGCTGCTATTCCAAATGCAAGCCAAATAGCTTAATTTAAGAATTACAACATCTGCATTTGTATACTTAAGCACTTTCTAAAAAGATAAAGCAGGAGGCCAAATTCTGAGCTCACTGATGCCACTGAATAATTTCACTGATGCTAAAAAGGGTTAGTACAAACTTTCCTCCAGTATCACAGAGATCAGGATTTCACTATTTGCTTTAGTTATGTGCTGATATTTTCTTCAAACCGATGATGAGAAAAGGAAAATAATTGGTGCTGGCATTCCAAATATTTAATCCCTGTGAATGCTCAACAGTGAATTCCATCTTTAGTGTGCCTTAATTTCTATGAAAAACTGCATTTTATTATTTCTCCATTCTCAAACCTACATCTTTAATAGATAGGAAATTGCATGAATATGTCCCTACACTGGCCTTTTCAATTTGCAAGAATAGTATTTACAATTCAAAAGAATAGCAGGAAATGTCTAATAGACTTAGCACTTGGTCTCTAGGAAACGAGAAATACCATGCTAATCACTTAAGGCTGCACCTTGACTATATTAAAGTGATTAAGCAAGCATGAGAGAGTGTACTTTTCTGTGGGCAGTAGTACTCTGAACAGAAAAACTACAGATATTAAAAGAAAAATATATCTGTAATATTTTTTCTTATCACTTGCAAGCATATGGTCAAATCATATTCTTCTGTTGCAGACATAAAAAGGATCAGTAAGCCTTGCTTGTTACAAAAATTTTTAGAACTCTCCTAGATGTCTTGAAGTTCTTTATGATTATTTTTTTAGGAAAGACTTTCCATATCAAATATATATTTTACAGGTAAAATAAAATTTAAAAAAATAAACTAATAAAAAGTTAATATGCCAGTACTGCAAAAGTTAGTAACATTAACTTTGTGAATTGTAAGCATCCAGAGAAATTGCCCTCCTCTGCTGCTTTTTCATTTGTTTTTTAAAAAGCAGGAAGCTTGATTTCCAGGGTGAAGATTCTGAAAATGATTTTAGAAATCCTAAAACAAAGACTTTTTTAAAGAATGATCATAATAACAAATACATTTAAAAGTAACTTAAAAGTAATATAGCAAAGAATATTAAACTTCAGCCCCACAAATCCAACTAGAAACTAAAGCCCTGATCAAATGCTGTCATTTTCATGCACTTTTCCCAATACTAATGTGTATTTTATCAACTTAGCCCTGGAAATTTTCCTTTGCAGTCTAATTTTCTTCTGCTTGCTCTTAGTAGCACATACATGACAGCATTAGCCTTCTCCAGATGTAATGAGTTAGTATAAACAGGAAATATAATCATTCTGAATGAGAAAAGAAAACCTTTTTCATTTACTTGCTTTGGAAAAAAGGTAATAGTTTTTTATTCAAGGCACAAAAACTCACTGAAGAACAGGTGCATAGAGAAGACCCACCTAAAAACACAGGCATGCCATGTTTAGAGGGCCAAGCTACTTGATCATCAATTTTCCAGGTAAAATTATGGGAAAAAATTAGAAAATAATGCAAATTTACACTGATAGATAACATGTTCTAACAGTAAATTGTTTAATACCAGAGATAACAACAACTGCAATCATAGTCTCTTCTGAAAGTTTTCCAGAAAATAATTCAAATGCATGGACAATGCATTTGATAATCATGTTGCAGACACCGATGACACAGGTGTCATTAGTATATTTCATGAATCTACAAACCAAAACGACATCTTTGCTCCTGCACAGATTCATGGCTGCATGAAATAAAGTATGTGGCAGAGAGGATTTTACAGTACTTTCACAGAAATCTCCTGATGTTGATATGTTTTCATACCTTCAGGTCTCTAAAAGTGAAACACAGACCACATCGTTTCCTTCATCAGTTGCTGTGTGACACCACTGGAAGTTTCGAGATTCTTCCCTGACTTCCTTTAATATGCACAAGGTGTGCAGGGGGGAGAAGCTGATGCAATTAGCAGTTTCAAGGGAGATCCTCTGCATAAGGATGGCAGTTCTGCCCCTAATAACCATCTCACCTTGCTCTGACTGCAAGCCACTGTGAGGATTTCTAACAACTTATTTCTTTGGCACATGCACAAAGGATTTTAAGAATTTTTATTGGGTAAATTTTTGTTCGGCTTTGGCACCACCATATCAACCTCCTTCCTTCATGATGAGCCTCCATGACTCGCCAGTATTTCTAATCATAACAACATCTAGGAGCAGCAAAGAGGGAATTGGCTTTCAGTATAGGACTGAAGCAGGCTACAAAATAGCCAAAAATGTGGAAGAACAACTTGTCTTGCACGCAAGTTCAGATCACAAGTCATCCCCCATCTCTGTGGGGTGACAAAGTGGCAGGTATCACAAGGGAAGAGATAAAGACAGACTGTGGGATAGACAAGGTCACTGTAAGGTACCTACCCTTGGAGTGCTTATTTTACTAGCAAAGGAGATTCAACTTAGCACTCAGAAAATTAGTCCTATTAATACTTGTTAAGGCAACTGTGCAAACATATTTGCATATTAGAGTAATTATAAAAACCAAGGGCTTCTTAAATAAAGCAGTAAGTCCTGAGCTGGTTATCTGCTTCATTCCTAGCTGACACAAAAAAGAATGGAACAGAGTCAGGCACCAAATCTTGCCTTCAAAAAATAGCACATTACAGCATTACTAGACTTCATAAAATTCTGCTAGCTATAAAGCACCCCGTGCCTTCTGGAAAAAAATTCAACTCACACTAGACCATAAATGCAATAACCTTCTAAATCATGGTATTTATCATTTTGACTCTTGCTAGAAAATATGTTTAAGCTATGGTTTTGTGATTATCATTACAAAGAGAGAGGTCTGAGCAATAACTTGTAACAAAAAACTGATGTTTCTGTTTCTTTTATCCTGATTATCCTTTGCAATGAGAGTTTGAAGATAATACAATTTGAGCAAAATACATTAGACTTCTTTGCAAGACAGAAGTACCAAGAAACACTACTATTCTGTTCTTATACATCATTTTTCACCAAGGGATCTCAAAATACTTTAAAGTAAAGGAAGGAAATGTCATTAAGCCATTTTACAGGTAGATAAATTTCAGAGATTTCAGTTTTTCTCTGCCTATTTCACATCCTCCTATGCAAGGAAAAACAATGGACACTATATTTAGAGGCAGCTTCCAAACTGTCGTCTGTGAGAATTCAGCAATTCACACAACCATATTCAAGAGTGTTTTTAGGGTGCCCTTAAACTTGTGCATTGATCCTGAAGTTCTAAAATTGGACAGGTGTTAACTGGGCCCCAAAAATCTTGCAAGACAGTGACCATATATATATGTTCCCATGTACTGTGAAGTGCCAAGATACAGAAAAGGAGATCCTGATTCCAATACTCTAACACTTAAGGCCTACCCATGAAGAATTGTTACCCAATTTAGACTGAAGCTAACAAGAAATTTTTCTCTCTGTGGAAGTACTTCTTATCTCAAAGTGTCTTCCTTTTAGAAATTAACAGCAATATTCAAAGTCATAAAAATTCATGAAAAGAAGTATTCCAATTTAGTAATATCTTTTTTTACTTTAAATGAAATTTTGATTTAAATTGGGTGCGAACTGAAAATGGGAACTTTTAGATTGAAATTTTAAAGGAAGAATTCTACCTTTTATGGTTTTGTTGTTCTGTTTTTAATAAGAAATTTATAATTTATTTGGGGAAGGAAATAAAACTAAAAAATCTGGATTTTTGCATTGGGTGGGAAGAAGATAAATTTTGTTAGTAAATATCTTTAGAACTCCCTAATAAAGTAATGCTGAAAATCTCCATTTTCTGATGATGCACTCTCAGTACTCAGATCCCAAAGAGTGGTCTGGGTTTTCATGTTCACAAGAGCCAGCCCCAGAGTCTAGAATGCCTTATGAGCTGTCTCAGTTTATATGAAGGTCTGTAGATCTAACAATAATTTCAGTAACAAATGTAAAGAACTATTTCTACAAACCTAAACTTCATTCATGTTCCCAGACTATATTAAATGTAGGACTAGAAGGTTAACTTTAGAGAAAAAAAAATAAAGGAAAAGAAAAGGAGAAAAAAAAAGGTATCTTCAATTAATAGTCTTTTTGCCCCACCTGCATCCATTCATTTGTCAAGCTACATAGCAACAGCAAATTATATCAACTTCAGGCTCTGGCAACTTCTGTTTTCTTTAGTGATGAAAACAAGTGACTGATAGTTATGTCATGTTTGTGTAACAAATTTCATAAAAGATTTAAAAGTCTGTGCTCAGAGCTGTGTCAAGGGAAATCTTTGTACACCCAGCCATCTCCTAAACACTTCCTGGCAGTCACTGAGCAGGTTACCACCAAAAGTCTGAGGTCACCTCAGGAAACAAAGTGGAATTAAATGTTTCCACATTAAGATTTGCAAAGGCGTAAGTGGTCAGACAGATGGATTTCATAGCTATTTCAAAAGTCTGCAACAGACATCTTTCTAATGAAAGACCAGAAATTTAACCCTAAAGGTTTCTGGTAGCAGTTTTATACTATCTCAAGCCTGAAATAATGAAACCTGTTGTCCCTCGTTATTAGGCCAGTTAAAGTTTTAGTTATACACTTTGATTTTTGATAGAAATACTGGATAACAAATATGGAAACTCTAGCTTATGAAATTTTCTGCTCAACTGCAAAATTTTGAGTATTTCAGAAACAAGTATAACAACAGATAAATTTGATTTATTATGAAAAGCAGCCCGTTTAAAGGTAGCTGGAAGTTACAAGAGAGATAAGCACATTCAGCTACACAATTTGTAACAAAAAAAAAATAGCTGCAATGTTATATCCCTAGCTACAATTGAAAAAAAAAAAATGCACAAGAAACATAAAGGAAACAAGTAATCATGGAGGTCCTAGCCAGTTTTCTGTTCATCAATGCCAGTTTTAAATGTTAATACTTTTATTCAAAGGCCATCTACAGAGACAGTTCTAGGGCCAGGAAAAAGACAATTTTGCTTTGTGCAAATCTTTGATATAATCTTTTCAGGATGAAAAGATCTTCAGGGGTCCTTCTCAGCTCTGAAACACAACCTGCCAAAGAGTTCAAAAGAGAAAATGAAGAACAGAAAAAAATTCCTTTTCTGCCACTCTGAGAGATGCTTTGGGCCATTAAGATGTTATAGATCTCCTGACATTAATGTTAATTCCATAACTAAAGTTTGCATTTTAAAACTAAAATTTGTCTTCTATAACAAAGAGAATTCTTCCTATAATAAGCACATAGAATGTGACTACATGATTTTTATCCCAGTATATAATGCCTAGGCATAAAAATTAAAACCAAGTTCAAGAGCATTTGATCCACTATTATCTGTAATTATTCTGTATAGAAGTGACTCCCAACACATCTAACACAAGAAAAGGACATAGCTTATATGAATAGCAAAAAATAAGCCACAACCACTTCCTGTAAATCCTACCAAACACCAAACCCAAGGCCAACTAATATCTAAGTCATGGAGGTCTTTAAACATACTTTCAAGTGATCAAAAAAGGAAGTATTTTACCCATATAACTGCGGTCTCCAGTACTGAATGGTGCTACTTTGCATTGCTGAAGCGTTTTTCAGGGCTCAGCTTGTAAATCATAACCAGATAAGGAGCTTGCAGGAAGTAAATCTGAAGTAAATCCAGGTCCTACTACCCTAACTTGATTACAAAAACAAATAAACAAGAATACCTGTGTTTTTTAAGACGTAAATATTTAACATACCTAACACAACCTGGAATCCAGATGATTTTATAAGTACTGTTCAACAGAATGAGGCTGGATTTTTACAAAAAGGAGATCTTAAGTATTTAATTGCCCAAGTATCTGAAGAAAATCCCAAAAGTAATGATGCCCAAAACTACATTTCATATGCAGCAATTTGACCTGCAACTGAAGAGTGCTCAGCCTTGACTCCTATCTTAAGCATATTTGACTGCCTCTGTTTGTAAAAAAAACACAGCTTAATATGATACTGGAGTTATTTAAAAGTAATAAAACTCTTTTCCAAAATTTAATTAAATGACTGTATCATAATTCAAATTTCAAAAACAAGTTGAAACACCTGTAAAACATTTTCCAAGTATAAAAGCACTGGTTTTACCTCAACGTTCAATATACATATAGAACTGACCCATTAATAGTATTGTATGTACAGAACATGACAACACAAGTGCTTTAACACAGGCTTTCTCATATACCTGCATGTCACATGCTTGCTAAATATGCTGCAACACCTACTTTTAATAAAACGCATCTTGTAAGGAAAGCAACAGTGAAGGAGCATTGTTAAAAAGCCACTCACGCCCCTTTTTAGGATGGAAACATACTTTCTGAACCAGCTGGGGAAGGTTCAGGACCCAAGGCACAAAGTGGAAGAGCAGTGTGAGGCCTAAAGGACAATTTCAGGGTACCCAGCACCCACTCACTGAGAATCCAGCAGGAAGGATGAGTAGCAAACATGACCCCAAGTTGAATTTTACATAGTAAAATATGCAATTATGTGCAAAGTATATATTTTGCCATAGTTTGCTGTATTTTCTATTTTTATTGATGTGCTAAGTTCTTAAGCAATTACACCAAGAAACATAAGCAAAAAAGTGAGTGAGAACATAAATGGCAAACCAGTAAAGCAATACTGAATAAAACAGGAGTCCCTATAGGCAGGCACCTTGATAACCAACAATGGAAAAAACAAGAACTGGGCGAGTATATATGACATTGGGCAAGGAAAAATCCCCTTAACTTTTTTAATCTCAAACTTTATGCCAAGGCTAATATATGCTTTTATGTAGAAACTGCCCATAGATCTCTCTTTCAAGTGCTTGGGCCCCCTTGAACACAAGCAAATCTTATTCATCTCATTCATGAACACAGCCGTTGTTCTGCACATAGTTCTGGACGCAGCTTCCAGTTGAAACATCTCTAAAACATCATTGACTTTGAACTTGCAGAGGTTTCATCAGCATAAGGAAAAGAAGAGCAATGACAGAATTATTTCTGTCATTTTCTAAAAGTCGGACTATCAAGGGAAAATAACTTCATATGAGAAGGTTAAAAGAATAACATTTGCATACGCAAAGAAAGCTAGAATTTGGCTTTACAGAGGAGATGACTAATTAAGAATGTCTTATAGTTAAAGAACAGTCACCATTTACTTTTTAACCAGAAGACATTCCATTATTTCAAATATGCACGTTGTCACTACAGACTCCTCCTAGTTTCAGATAAAGTAAGTGGCAGACAATATCCTAAGTCTATTCCATAGATTTATCAATCAGAGATTTGTTGCTAAAAAATAATGTAAATTTGGGCACCATAGGAAAACATCACCAATAGAGAGCTTGGGATACTCTTCTGCAAATTGTTGTAAAACACAGTTTGTGTATTTTTTACCTATTTTTCATGCTACCACTATGAAGAAAACACAAATAGATTAAAAATACTTCAGAGGTGAAAAAATGCATGGAAGATTCAGGTCTAGAGAGAGAGAGCTGACCCTGAGGAACAATTCTTTTCTCCCATTTTGGAATGCTAAGACTTTAAAACCACGAGGGAAAAAAAAAGGGTGGAGGAGGATGGGACCTTATTTCTTATTACCTAAGCAATTGGGTTAAAGATTACAGAAGAACAAGAGAACTTTTGTTTTTAGCTTTTATATGAAAAGCCAAAGCAGCCTTGGTTGCAAGAATTTGCAACAATAATTCACATCTTTCTCATGTCTGGGATAACCTAAGGGCTGCTTAAATTGAACCAAACAATTAAATTAAAACATTACCCTTTGTATACAAACATTTCATCAGCTTTTAAATTGTTTGTAACCACAACTATCTCATTAAATAATCTTTAAGGGACAACTAGGTATCTGGTCCATTACATCAGCAGTGAGTAGTAATTTCTCTTATTTATCTCAAATCAACTTCACTTTGTTACCACACTTGAATAAATATTGTATTTCTTATGATTTTTTTCTTACTGTGAGAGTTGATTTTTTTCAACAGGCATATCTAGCTCCATGGGATATGTTTTGTCAATTTTTGGGCAAAATGAAATACATTTAGTTTAAAAAAAAAATCTTTCTGACACTACCAACTTTTTTTGTGGAAGGGCAAATATTCATCAGTAGTTATTTTCTTACTTATATTCCTGTTTGTAAAAAAAAAAAAATACCAACCAAACACCAACAACACAATATATATCAAAAATGCACAAAGCCTTACTTTATTTCAGGTCTTGTAAACCTTTGTATATTTTGAGATATGAAGCATGTCCATTGTTTGGCAAGCAAATGCAACTTTAATTTAGTAGCCTCAAAGCTTTTTGGTAATCTCTGACAAACAAGGAATGGGCTGCTGTCAAACATGCATAGATAGAACTTATATGTCCTACCTGCACAAACTGCATTTCCAAGCACCAGGCAAACACTGCCCAGTTTGCTAATGCAACACAATTTATATTTTCACGTACATTGTCAGAAAAACAGGCCTTATTTAGCTCTTTTTGTGATTTCTGTTCCCTTTTGCTAGAAAGCAACTCCAGTATTATCATTCTGTTAACTGTACCTCCCCATTTCTCCTTCTTTCTACCAGCACTGGTAGTTGTCTCCTCTCTGCAAGCAGATTGGACTTCCATGTTTTTCCTACAAAACCTGAATCATAAGCTTCCTAAACTCTCCTTTAGACAATTTAGAAAGTCATTTGGATCAGGACCACTGTCTAATAATGATCATAAATCTATGTACCTGTTTTTTTCAGTTAGGTTTCCAGGAACTCTCATAAAGGACACCTTAGAACAGGTTCCACAGAGCAGAAATGTGTATAAATACAAAAATCTAAGGCAGGCATGGGGAAGAGAGATAGGACAACTTGAAGCCACCCTTGGCCTTCCTGCTGAAGAAGTGGAGACAGCTGTTTATGCAGAGATCAAAACAACTGAGCTGCTAGGTCCTGGTCACTGGAAATTTGTGTGTGTGTGTCTATGCTGGTCTGCCTCAGCTGTCATAGAGCTCTTTGAAAACAAACTAATGAACCATTAAAACTTCCATTGAGGTAAATAATTATCAGCCTTCTTTCACAGATGAGTAAATAAAGACAGTAAATAAATAGCTGGTCTGAAACCACAGAGAAAAGCAGTAGTTCCAGAAACAGAGTACTGGTTTCCATGTTTATATATTTCCTTTAAAGAGTTTCCCACTTTACTTTTTGGTTCAGATTACAGATTAACCTATTACTTTTTGTGGCTGTATATTTAGCTCAGTTTCACAGAAAAACCTCACAAGGTTTATCATTCTGTTGAATGATACATATATATTGTACAGTATTACATAGCATAGAGATCCCTGAGCTGGATCCAGAAGAAGCAGCAGGACAAGCACATTGGCACGAAGTAATCTATTGTAGAGCAGAGGGAAGACTCAAAAGGAATTGTTGCTGCAGAGGTCAGTTTTTAGGCCACGGCAGCATCATTCATCTGGTTTGAAATACAATCATCTTACCAATACTGCCTGATACAGGCAATAAGTAGCTTCATTAGCAGCTTAACACCTAGTTCTATAATGAAGTTCCATCCCAAATTATTTACACTACAAAAGTACATTGCTGTAGACCACCTTTCATGCTACTTAACTGCATCCACATGTATCAGAGGCTCAACGAAGGCTTCAGATCAACTACAGATTAATCTTTCTGAAAAGACAGGCATGGTGAGGAGCACAGAGGAGCTGCTAGGAAAGCTGCTGTGGCAGCAGGCTGGGTTTACACCCTGGACTACTGTGGGAGAACTGAAAACATAGTACTGCTTCTGTAGAGATAAACCAGAAAGGTTTGTACTACAGGTTAAGGAAGAGCAGCACAAAAGAAGGTAGGGTATAAGTGATGCTTTTGAAAAGGAGAAGCTTTATCTTTGAGAAAGAACAACTCTCAGCAGCAAGTTATGGTCAAGCAGAAGATAAAAATAATTTGATTACTTAAATAATTTATCAGTAAAATATGACCAGACAAAAAAGCTTGACAAAAAAAAGCTGTTTGATAAGGATAGCTACAAAATATCACATATGGCACATAGGAATGGAAATGGAAGTACATCATCTTTAAAAATAAACACTAGGTCACACTTGAGGGCAGTTCACTTACAAAAGGAAAGCAAACTTTCGTCCTCCCTGTGAAAAATAATAAAATTCAACTTATTTCCATTCCTATTTCATTTGTGGAATGCAGAATTAAGAAAAATTATAGTCATACTTACTTTCCACATTTGTGTCCCTCTCATAATGAGAATTTCAAATGAAAAAGAGGGAAAGATAGGAAGATATTAATGTTCCTCTTTGGAGGTTGTTGTACCATCTTTTCAAAACAATGATCTACTGAATTGAGTTTTGGTGTTTGCTCAGAGAGTTTGGCACATAGGAACTAGCTATTGGGGTGGGCAGGGAAAAAAAATTTAAAGAAAGAGCCATATCAGAATGATTAAAGCAAAACCTAAAAAACTCAAAAGCATACTAATATGCAGAATTGAAATGTCACAGAAGTTGTCCATATAGCTACTCTTTCAAAGATTATCTCATTTTAGGGACTTCATATATTATTATGGTATGTCTATATAATTTAGGCAAAATTACTCTGTGAAGTCAAATACATTGCATTTCATATTTCACTTCATCTGTCCATGGTTTTTGTTTGTGCTTTTATTATATTGCCCATCCTAACACATTCCAAGGTCTTGAAAAGATTTTCAGTGGACAACCACTAAAATATCTGGTAACTTGGTAACATTAATATACTCACAAAAAAAGGGCTTAATATATTTTTTACTGTAAAAATAAAAAGAATACACATACATTTAGAAACAATTCTTCCAGATGACAGTTTAAAGTGTTTGCCAGATGCAGTTAAGGAGCGCTGATAAATTAACATGAAAATGACTGTATATAGTCATATGTATGCTTTCTGTTTAGTGGATTAACAGACAACTTTAGCCTATTAGTGTTCTCTGTGCCATATACACATCAAATCAGCACTAAAAATACAACTTCTGTAATTTTAACTTCAGCTCCCAGATAAACAAGACTCCTTTAACATGACAGCTACAAGCAGTCACAAGAAAATAACTCTTTTCAGCAGTCGTGTAACAGAAGCCATATGCAGAGACACATACCAGCAGCAGACAAAAATCTTACTGTACTGAACTCAATTTCCCCAAGATACAACTTTGCACCACATCAGAACCAGTATTGTTGTTTCTCACATGGTAAAATCATGCATGTATGGCATGTGGCTTCATTTGATCCCAAGTACAGTCACAAAGAAGAGCACTGAGGAAACTCCAGTGGCATGTGCACACTTGCTAGGAATAAAACTTTTACTGAAGAACTCGGAGGGAGTGAAGTTTGAAAACATCACTCCTTCATGGCAAACATGTAAAGTGCATTAAAATTAAGCCATAAAATTCATCAGACCTCTGTAGTTTATCACATTGCTATCCACAGTCCTCTTTTTGTTAGTGTGTTGTTGTTTTATTGATAGTTTTCATATATTGTTACACTGAATTTAACATTTGAAAGACCTAAGACTTTGTAGTATTAAACCTTAGTAGTATTTTTTATTATTAAAGACTTTTGAAGTATTAAACATAATCTGCTAAACACTTCAATAAGACAGCTCCAAAGAAGGGAGAATGCCAGATAAAGAAGTCAGCTCTTGGCAGAATTCAGCTCCTGTAAGTCTTCAAAGAAAGGGCAGTCTTTGAAGACAATGGATTGGGCAAGCAGTTTTTAGCATGCCCTTAAACCAAAAAAAGTCCAGATCAAAAGTGGAAGCAGATTGGGCTGTCTCTCTGAAAACAATACTTTGCATGCCATGGTGTTTCTTCAATATAATTTTGACTTGGCTAGAACATTACTTTGGGTTTTCTTTAGCAGACCTTCTTTGAAAGGTGGGAATTGCTAAAGCACAGACTTCAGTTGTGAGTCATTACTATTGTTTCCTTTAAATTTTCTCACCAGCTCATCCTGCATCACTTCCCTTGTTCTCATGAATGAACAACAGTAATGGAAACATACCCATTGGTAAGAAAGACTGAGAAAACTATTGTGATAGATTTTTAAATGTCCTGACTACAAAAAGTTAACATTTCATTCTAGCTGCTGACTTTTAGAGTTGTGGGTAGAAATGAAGCCATTTGTTTCCTCATTTAATATGAACTTATTTCAACTTTGGAGCCATGCAACTCCTTAAAAGCAAATAAAATGCATCCATCTTGTGCAACTTTGTTTTATGATCCATTACAGTAAAAAGGAGGGGGGATGTGATTTTAATCTTAAAATAATATGCCATTTGTGTAAAGGCAATGCATCATCAAAGCTTCATTTCCCCATAGCATCTCTGTATTTCAGCACAAGGGAAAAAAATAGAAAGTCCTTCCATACCATGAAATCTTACCTCCTTTCAAGATTAATTGGCACCGGTCTGTTCATACACTAGGAGGTCACTCGACCTCATCTGTTGTGCAATAGCCAGGCACGCTGGGATAACTGAAGGAGACTTCATTTCCCCTCTATGTCATTGCACACAAACTTTGTGTTGTGGGCCCTCTGTGTGTTATACCCTTGGAACTCCCTTTGATGCCAGAGGAATTTCTGAGAATGACAAGAGTGGGGTGCTGTCACATCGGGTTCTGCCAAGTGCTGCTTTCCTGCAACAAGTTCCCCCAGTTATTTGCTCTCTCTTAATATTATGACTGAAAGTTAAAAACCAAACAAACCCCCACGAAACAAACAGAAAAAAACCCATGAAAATAAGAGGAACAGTCTCGTTTCACTAAAGATGTGCAAGCTTTAACAAGTCATAGCCTAGACTTAGCGATACTCAGCTACCAAGGACGACAGCAGATGCCAAGAACTTTCCAGTTGCCTTTTCATGAAGGAGCACTATGGCACAAACTCTGACTGAACGGATACCTGGTGCAATTTCTGTTTCACCATAACTACTGAGGCCTTCAAACACAGTTAACCACAAATATTATAATTTCTCTCCTTTCAAGATTATAAATATATGGGTTTTTAGGAAACAGCCTAGTGATAGTATTATCTAGCTTCTTGTTTGCTGCACTTTTAGCCATGAAAACTGCCTCAAAAGCCTGCTTTCTCTCGATGTTAAAAACTTGCTTGTACAGTTTAACAGAAGTCCCCCCGTGCCGTGTGTAACACTGCCATCTAATGACACACTGTAAGGGTGTTTTCTGCTGATAAACTGTTCTCAATCGTTTTTCCCTAACGAAATTTCACTCAGTGTATTAGCTTAGTGTTAATAAAAGATTATTCAAATCATTAATGTGGTTTAATAGGAAATTTTATTATTTTATTGATTTTAGAATATTTCTCACTGTGTTTGCATGATTTGCATGATTTTTTCATGATTAGCCCTTCAGCAGTCTGGTTGGTACCTTTTAATATTGCTAATGGAAAAGACCTTTATATTAGGAGGAAGTGGAAGGACTGTTTGCATGGTTTCAGACCTTGCTGTTAGTGGTCTGAATAATCATACGCATTTTTACATTTAAAATTGAGCCTCCTCCTGGTGCATAAGAGCTGAGAGCCCAAATTAAGCCCGACTTAAGCCAAACATTAATGGACTTGTGCTGAAGATCAGAGACATACACGCACTGTTGGGTCACAGCCTTCTCTCAAGCAGAAGTTCATCCCAGAAGGTCAGATGAACCAGGGTGTCACAGCCTCACCTCACTGCAAATCTCTTGGAACAAGCACAAGATGCTCCAGCACCATCTTGCTAAAGCAATAAACGCTCTAGAGAAACACAGTCAAACCCCAAACTGACAACAACCTTGGCAGGGTCCTTCCCTTCAGCTTTACAAACCCTGTGGTGTGCACCCCAGCCCTGGGGAGATTGCAACGCACTGCCCCTGGCCACTCTCATAACAGGTTTATAGCTAAAGATATGGAAGAAGACACTTCCAGAGAGCCTAGCACAGTTTACACAAAGAATTGGTTGTCAGGGTTAACTTTACCTGCCTGTTAGTGTATTATACCAAACGATCTTTGAAATACTGATACTCTCCAGAAGTTACTCTGTGCCTGCGTCAGCAGGTTTGGATGCCCTGTGTTGTTTTTAGGCTTTGGACATAGACACTGAAGGCGGCCATTTCGTTGCATTTCTTGCAGTTCAAAACTGAGTGAATGAGGTCCAAGTGAGAGGAATGGAAACCCAACCACTGGCAAGAAAGTAATGCTGACCAGCCCAGGCTGCTAAGTCCAGTGATGAGCAGACAGTAATTGATACTCTCTGCCTGAATGAAGGAGCAGTTACATGCTATTCATTCACAGAAAACTGTTGGATCAGTAAGCTCTTCAAAGGTGCTTGTCACCAACTCCTGAGTCAGGGCTTTAAAGGTGGAAGAAGTGTGTGAGATTTTCTTCTAAGTCTCTTAAGTCATCCTCCTTCATATCTTATCTGGGCACTTTCAACCTGGGTAACTTTCAAAGTGGTTTACAAACACTACTGATTCCTATTTATAACAGATATCATCTTTGTCTTTCCATTTTGTTTTTGATAAAAAATACTTTCCCCATGCTTGTGCATGAGGGAAAACCCCAGATACATGTAGTACTCCTTCTTTCTTTCTCATATATACAGAATATTTTCTTACAGCAGTTATTTTGGTCTTTTTTATTTGTAGTGGCTAAAGTTTGTAGGGAGATGATAAAAATGGCTGGTTGTTTCTAACACAGTGGGAACTGCAGAGGCAGCAATTCTCATTTCATGCTCATGCTTTCTGTTGTTTTTAACCATGGCTGCTTTGAGACTCCCGTTGCTGCAGCACTAGCAACTGACTTGTATCTTGTCTCCTTGGGAAGCAGCTGTTCCCACTTAGCAGGGGTAGATGCTCAGAACACAGACATTTACCTTAAAGAACAGGGTCACTGCGGTTATCTGGATAGAAATACCACCCCACTTCAAAGGACAGCTATTCCTGCTCCACTGCCCAAATAGTCACAAAAAATATTTTTGTTTCCTACAGGAAACGTGTAACAGGCAGGTAATAAATGCACTGAAAATTGCCTTAAATATATTCACTACAACAGTGTAGCTTCAGAAAGAAGATGATGTCGCCCAGTCTTGTCATTCCTTACAGCAATCCCTACCCATACTATTCAAAGTTGGAAAATTTGGTTTATATTTTCAATGAATTAGGTTTCAAAGTGCTTGTGAAACAACCAACCATCACTACCTATATATTTTAAAACTCCGCATGGTAGTTTTGTCATCTGCAGCTTCATGTTTGGCCCATGAAAGATTCATAGAGGAGCCAAGAATAACATCCCTGAGTCCTGAGTCTGTCACGGATTTTAACTGTAAAGATTTTTTCATTTGCAACAGATGATGGGCGAAGTCCCAGGGATAAACCAAGCAGCACTCTCTCAAATGCCACCAGACACTTACTGTCTAGAGAAGACAAATGCAAGGATGTCGCTTGTGTACACCTGTACACAATTGACTCATTTTTTTAATCATATAATATATGGCATTCATAAATATGTCAAACATTAAAAAAAAAAAAGACTGTCACATTAAGCCCACCACTGTCTAAAGCTAAACACTCTGAAAAGTCCTTTAAATTAAAATATCTCAAGTCTAATGGGTAAAAAGCTGCATTATATACCTAAATTTAAAATCCAAATATCTTATACATCCTAGTGTAAAAATGGACACTTCTCAAGTGCCACTGTTTTGTAAAGTGAATGCCTGACATCTGCTGGTAAATACACAAACTGCATAAGATTGAATTAAACTATCTTGGTGGGTTTTTTTTCTTTGGCTAAGGAAGATTCTTTCGAATATGCAATTTATTCAAATAAAAGATTAAAATTATTACAATCATGACATAATGAGGTTTCAAAATTGAACTGCATCAATATTGCTTTTATTTGTTAGACTCAAGATAGGTTCTTAGAATTTCCTACAAAAATTTCCCTGCAGGAATGATAAAATCTAGTCCTCAAAAAACCAATTTTTCCCCAACCTGGTTTTTGTTCACATTATTTTTACTATGCTAAATTAGCAGGAGTAATTTTAGTGCTATTGCACTGCCATTTTGTTTAGATTGAGCATTTTTCAAAAAGCTATTTTTACACCGTTCTGTAATATTTCAGTCATGCTACCAAAAAATATAATTCCTGGTTGAAACAACAGGAATGCCCATTAAAATACAGACTTATAAAAGTCCAGCCTGCGACAAAGGCTACAAAACATGGGTTTTTTTTAAAGGATATTTCTCTAGAAAAAGCAGCAGAGGGCACCGCCCCAGAATTGATCAAATGAAGGCTTTCAGTTTTTCACCCTCTCGTGTGTTGCACACCTCTTTTTCTAAAATCTGAGGAATTTTTAGTATGAATAATTAAGACTCAATTTTATAATATCCAAGCACCTGCGATTTTTATGATGTACCTTTGTAACACGATGTCTCACTAAAACACAAATCAGAAACTTTGTGCATGAAAGGGCCAGCATATCAGAACTAAAATAATCTTGCTGGAGCACAAGTAGAAAATAGGAAGGAAAGAATATACCCAGAAAAATGGGAAACCGAAATATTGTATGAATTCTTTAATATGGAGGTGGTAAAAAAACCCACGCTTTTTTGGATGAAATTTAGAAGGGGAAAAAACTTCCAAAGTTAACAACAGACCTTTGCTCAAAGTCTGTTTGGATATCAAAGAGCAAAACTTCTTCAGATACAGAAACTGATCCTTCACTCCAAACAAAAAATTTTGTTTGACATGATTTTCTTCTGTAAAGTAAAAGCTATTGCCTTCATTCATTTTTGGTTTTTCATTTTTCCTCTCTGCCAACAAAAACAATCAAGTATAATTAAAAACTGGTAGAGTTTCTCTTAAATCCCTATATCATAACATGCATTTCTGGTGTTGAGCAACATAAAAACTACACTTTGTTACTATACCACCAAAAAGAGAGCATTAAAGAATTACCATTAATTTAATGGCAAATGTACATCAGTTTCCTGAATGCAAAACATCTGCAATTCTCTTTGACAGAAGGTAAACAAGAAATACAAAAAAAAAGAGAGAGCCAAAAAAAGACAAAAATGAATTAAAATCAGAGCCATCAGAAAAACATCACTTTGGATCCAGGAAAACAAGTCATTTACACCTTGTATAGCTCCTCAGGGGAAAGTGTTAAACTGGTGTTGCACCCTATAGAAGTGTCCAGATAAACCTCAGTGTTTGATGCTAGTTCCTCTGAAATATAAGCAGCACTGAAATAAAAATTGCTGAAGTTCCCTGGTGCTGACCAGTTCTTGAAGGATTACACTGAACAACAGATACAACAGATAGACACATACAGCATACATATTTATTGGTTCTCCCTGAAAGGATAACAGTTTGTTATGTAAAGTACAAACAGAAGTTCCCCGTTATTTTTTTTCTTTAATACTAAAATTAAGAATTTCACATTAGTGGGAAAACTCTCATCCTGGGATCCAGAGAGCATTAAAAAAAGATAAATGACTAGTGAACTCATGACATTACTATTATGCCAAGTATCCAGAAAAAAAACCCCAAACCCAGACTCACCTTAGAATCTGAGACACCCAGTGGCTTTGATGAGTATCGGTGGGTTCCTACAGAGTTATCTCACTTTGAGGAGTGGCCTACTGTCCATGCTGAGGATGCCAGCATGTGCTTTACAAATTCCTGATTAATAACTTACTAAAGTGGGGGACAAGGAAAAATGATAGTCACCTAACCAAAGACTCTTCCTATACCCTCTTAAGTCAAAAAAAGTTTTATTAACCTTGAAAAAACAAGTCCTAAGGAGATACTCCTTTTTAGGAGAGACACTGAACAATACAGAGAGGTGACAACTAGGCAAAGTTCACTGCTCATGTGGATCCAAAACCTAGTTCTCCCAAAGGACTCCTCAGTTAAGGGTTCTCAATTATCCCTTCTGGCTACCAACCACCTGTGCAGCCAGCTGGAGGAACCTGTGGTGGGTTTATCACATGCCACACAGGCAATTCTAGTTATCTCAGGGTACTATTTTGAAGATTGTTGCTTGCAAAAGCACTCCCAGTATGGTTTAAGAATGCCAGGATCTTTCTGGAACTAAATGTGTATTTTTCTTGTAAAGCATGTGGAAATCATTGCATTGCAACTGCAAAACACATGATGGCTGCTGTTAATAAAGTTAGTGGTATAATACAACCATGTCTTCAAATTACAGAAATCCTTGCTCACTGTCATGGTCCTCTAGTGCTGGAAATATGTGTGTTCTCTCTAATCAATTTCTACCAGTTTTATCATTTTAAAGAGTGCCAGATATTTCTTCAGATTTTACATGGGCACTATTAAGGAGCACAAGGGAATACAGCTGGGAAGCAGAGGAAAATTCCAGGTGACTTTGTTGTCCATGATTAGCCCTGAGGGGTTTTTTTTCCACTTTATTTTCTAAATAGTTTATTCACAGAGGATTTAGAATTTCATTATTAGACCATTAATATTGGAAAAAAACAGTTGTGTTGAAGCTTGGAGTAAACAGGGGGAGGGGTACTGACAGGGAGAGTGGGGAAAGAGAAGGGGGAGAGGGTGGAGAGAGATGGAGAGGAGAATTTTGGCCATGCAAATGATTAGAGGGATGGCTGAGAGAATTGGGCTGCTCAGCCTGGAGAAGAGAAGGCTCCAGAGAGACCTAATTGAGGTCTTCCAGCACCTGAAGGGGCCCTAAAGAAAAATGGGCATTAACATTTTAGCACAGCTTGTTGAGATAGGACAAGGGATAATGGTTTTAAACTGAAGAAGGGTGAATCGTTATTGGATATAAGGAAGAAGTTTTTTACAATGAGGGTGGTAAAACACTGAACATGTTGCCCAGAGGTGTTAGATGCCCCATTCCTGGGAACATTCAAGGTCAGGATGGATGAGGCTCTGAGCAGCCTGATCTGGTTGGAGGTGCCCCTGCTCATTGTAGAGGGGTTGGACTAGATGGCCTCTAAAGGCCCTTTCCAACCCCAACTATTCTATGACCATGCTTATTACTGAATCCTCACTACTAGATCTTCAGCCCATCATCTTCAATAAGGTGCCAGTTTGAAAAAATGGTCGAAGGGAAGTGGTGGAGAGCACCAGAAAAAGATCCAGGAACCATTTGGCTTGTTCAAGCTAAGCTTTGCATTTTTTTGCTTAATAAAAATATGCCTAACTACTGCAGTGTGAGCATTTACCAATAGGTGTAGAATGGGACTTTTCAGGCTAAACAATGTAACAGGCTAAACAAGCCTGTTGGCTTGTTTGTTTGAATGAACAGTTTAAAATGATTTTAAAAGTTTTTAACTGTTTTAATGGAAAAAAAAAATTCCAAAATAAAGCAGCCAAACCAACCAGAAAACCTTTTCCTAAAGTCTGACAAAGTTATTTTGCATGTATTTTCTGACACAAATTTGGAGTAAGATGGCTTCTCCAGTATCTGAATTTTCAGCCTTAATAACTTCCATTTTGCAGAACTGTTCTGCAAAATCCATCATCCTGAAGCAATTTTCAGAACATTTTTAACAGTTGGAATCCAAAAATTATGCAGGAACTCTATTTAAATCTTGCTAGTAAGCAATAAACAACTAATAGAAGTCATTTATTTTCTCAATGTCTATTTTCAATATCTGTAGCATTAACCCATAAATAAGACTGCATGCTCAGGGGAGCGGAGTTCTAAATACAGATTTTTCAAAGCTATTTTGCCTTTCCTACACAGAGCTGTCAGTTGTAGTGCTGTATGATTTTCATGGCAAATAGAAACCATAGTAATAGAAATACGGTTACTTTCACAATTTCCATTTTTCAGTCCTTACACAAGAACTCCTGTCTCCAGAACCTCACTTAAAAATTACTATCTGAAATGTCTTTTAAGTGTTTTCAGTTCAGCCTCTTCCCATTAAGTAAATCACTTGCCAGGGAATACCTCGTTTGTACACACCACTACATAAACCAGCATTTAGTTAGCAATACAGCTAAGAGAACAATCAGCTACCAGCAATACTAGTACTCCATGAGATGTGCAAGACAAGAGGAAGTAAATGCCATTAGTCTCCATAAAAGCATTATTTTTATAAATGGTTTGAGAATTGTCACAATAAAATACAGTAGCCATTTTACTTTTTGAAAGGCTTTTTACTTTTTTTCAGAGATCAATTGAGGAATTTGCCTCCTTAAACCCTAAACCAACACCCTGTCTCAGTGGCTCAGGAGCAAAACCCAAGCTATTATCTATGCTGGTCTTTTCCTCAGGATAAAAACAAGTTCTTCTGTCCAAGAACTTGAACTCCATGATGGTTTCTTCTGTATCCCTGTAAAATGCTTACCTCAAGCATAATTTCTCTTCACAGGGAAAGGCCAGTAAAGCATCAAACATGACATGAAAGCTACAGTTTCAGTGTCTTGAAATTCTGCTACAGTCGGCTGGGAGGAATATACTATTTTGGAGGAAAGAAAGTAGCTTTCTCCCTGATGGTTTTTGACAGTGGATCCTTGTCTTTGTAGTTAAAGCTTCTCTTTAATAGGCAGGCACTATATTCATTGGAAGAGTACTGCCAAAGGAATGCAGGGAAGTGGTTGAATGCCAAGCCACAAGAAATGCTTCAGTAAACAATTCAAGAATATAATTTATGAATAAACCATCCACTTATTTGGCAATTACCAAAACAAATCCACAATTTTGCCCAATTATCTCTAAAAATATTTTGTTTTCCCTCTGTATGACAGTTTTAAGTTCTCTGTAACAGTTTTTAGAGCCATACATACATTTGATATCTAAGCACAGCAAAAACAGTATGTGTTTCTGTCTGCTGATTATGCTACTCTGTGGAGAACAGCACAAGTTCAGAGAACTGAAATTCATGCAAATATGATACAAATGAATACAAATGACAAATTGTCCTAAAATATTAATGTGAAAATTTTTTTTTTAGTTTTCACACTTAAAACAAAATTTTGTTTGTAAAGACAATGCACTTTTTGGGAATTTTTTTCAAGACATTTTTGATTAATACACCAACACAAAGAACGTACTAAATAGTCACTTAGAAATAATACACAAATATTAAAGGTCCCTTTTTAAAAGCAAGTTAGTTCCCTCAAAATCCATCAGCTCTTAGGTGAACTCAAAACAAAGGGGGACACTCTGCTCCAATCCTTTATATCTCTTATTTTGCAAGGTTTTTCACACTGCAGTTCTCATCATTTTTCCTATTACTTTTTTCTGATTTACAGTATTAAAACCTGAGTTTTAGTTTCCTCTTTTTCCAAGTCCCCAGTACATTCAGAACATTCCCTGTCTGGCAATAAATTCCCTTGTCATGCTTTGTTTGAAGATACACATGTACCTTAAGGACTGTGCCAGGAAGGCGATAGCAGTGCATGCTCTTCCCCTGGATATACGATGACCCAAAGGCACCAGCTGACCACTATAACCCCTCATTATTGCCAAGAGGCCATCCTGAGACCCTGCTCATTCTGTCCTCCCAACCCCGACAGCACTGACAGCTGCAGCTGAGGGAAGGAGCACACACAGGGGAGTATGCAGCCACAGAGAGGTCACTTGTTTGGCAGAGGTGTTGACTGAAGCTGCTACATGCTGCTTGCTACCTTTCCTGGTTGATGTAACTCAACAAGACTTGAAGGTAGACTCATTGACAGTCAAGTTGGTAAATCTGCCTCAATTACTCTATCTTACCGTGGGGAAATCCTCTGCTTTGGAAAGGTTTACCCAGAGTGTTTAGGGCAACATCTATCCCATTCCTGGCTATGGAAGGCTCCCCCTCATATTAGTTGTCTCAGCCCCTTCTGGAACAAGCACGTTCATTCTTTATGATGAACAGATCCCAATAAAAATCTAGAGATTCCTTTTCAGAAAGCCTTTCTTTACCTTAAGCTTTTACTTTTCTTACTGACTTAGCCTTGTCTTATGCTTAAAATCTTAAGACTCATACTGAATAGATTTCTTTCTATTCTTCCAGTTTGCTGCATTGTAAGCAGTTATTAAAATGATTTGTAATACAAAAGCAGGTGTGGGCTACATCAGTGGCACTCAAAACAAGATCTGAGGCTGACTGACAGATAATGAACTATCAGTTTTCCAAGTAGCAGCTGGCAGTCCTGGAAAGTACTAAGCTTACCCTACTGTAACATACTGCACATGGATCTAAAAAAATGCCCTAAAATGGAACAGCCATTTCTTTCAGGCACTCCCAGAAACCAAGTCCAGAAGGTGTATTTGAGTTCTACACATATTCTATACACATTAAACAACTATCACAATACTTAAAAAGCCCAAACACAGGAAGACCATCTTCTGGTTTAAAAATATTTATTTAAAAGAAAAGGAGATCTATACTCAGATGGCCAGGAAAAAAAAAATCCTCAGTTTTCCCCCCTCAAAACCATTACTCTGCAATTTGCCTTTCCCTTAAGTTTCAGCTTCAATGTTTTATTTAAAAAAAAAAAAAACACCCTGAATTTTCATTTCCTTTTCCTATGCTACTAGCCTGAGGAAATTAAGTTCCTTTCAGTGAAAAGTTGCATGGGATGCAAGAAGAAACTGCAATAAAATGTATCCACAATATACAAGTATAAAAATATTTTGCTTATGATTCAGTACTATAATTTAATAACTTTTTGTTGTTTCATAGGTATCTGGGAAAGGTACAGACACATGTCCTGATCCTGTTACAAGAGGTAGAATGCCAGCATTTGGTACAACATTCCAGGAGAGAGTCAAGGTGATATTCCTGTTTCCCCTGCAAAAGCAACAAAGACTATCAGCAGAAATACTCAAGTCAACCAATTTAATTAACAGTTACTAGTATTAAATACATTAGGATACAGATTGCTTTCCTGGTCCAGAAACAATAAACTTTTTAATTTTATGTAGTTACTGCCTACTTTTTTTTTTTTACTTAACTCCTTTGGAGTTGAGTGTGTCACAGAACCAATTCTACAGACTGAAGGCAGAAACCCAGAAGCCTGTCACTCAAAACAGCAGCGCATCTTCTAGTGTACAGAATAGATAGGATATCTTGTATCCCAAGGCCATCTTCTAACAATCAAACTACAAAGATGCAACAGAGATAACAGAGTATCAGATAGAATATAGGTACCTTACCACACCAATGAACATACCTATTAAATTCAAAGTATGCAAGTAAATCAAGATACCATGAATAACAGTAATGAAACAGGTATTTACTTACTTGAGACCATTTCCATCATCAAAGAAAAAGTACTTTGACTTCATGTCTTTTAAGGACAGCCTTGGGTTATCTCCTCTCAACATGATCTTGTCCCAAAGGACCACCTGATTTAGGGCCTAAAACCACAATTGTAATTAAAGGTACAGTACGAGATCACATTCAAACACTGGACTTCCACTGCACTATTCATCTAAAAGCCCTGAAGTACATGCTTGCAATCCATAACTAATTTAACAAAATAATGCTGCACAGTGGGGTAATGTAGTACTACTACACAGTGAAGTGTCACACAGAATAAATGGAAACAACAAGGGACATCTTAAAACACAAAAGCCATTTAAAAAAAAGTCATATGCTTTAGAAGACTTACAAAGCATAGTGGGGTTTCTTTCTGAGTTCCAAAGGTAAGTCACTTTTAAAGCAGTATTTAGACTTTGTTTCAAACAAAGGACCTAAATTGAGCTATCATGACTCTGCTTATGTATTTAACATTTTTCCAACTTTAGTGAAAATCTCTACTTGAATTGAAAGCATAATCCCAAAAAAATTATCAACAATTGAAAAAGTAAGATCCCAAGATCTCGTGTCACCAAAACTTTATACTGTTCTTTTACGTAGATGCTGAACAGTCTTGTTTCGTACTTTATAGAACAACTTCGAAAAATACTTCTCAGTATTTGTGAGAAATAGTGATTTATGTGGAAAAAAAAATCTAAAATACGAAATAATACAATAAAAATCTCAGAAACCCTAAAAACTATTCTAGCAAAAACACAATATCCAGCATCTTGTTTAATACAACAAAAACCAAGAAAACAAAAAAAGGATAGTTTTGTACAGAAAGTTAAGAAAACCCCCAAGCTTTCACTCTATCTTTGCAATGTGACCACAGCAGCTTTAACTAGAATTCAGTGGTACCATGGCAGCATGGTGCTTCATTAAAATATTTTTTTTAAAGGCTGTTCCACATAGCTTCTATCAGATCAGTAAAAAGGGTGTTCAGCTATCCAAAGGGAAGTATCAGTAACAGCCAATTTAAAGGAGCAAAGCCAATTATTTTGAGAAGTATGACAAGGTAATGTAAATTAATTATGGGGCTAGAGTAACTGGTAGGACAACCACTTCTGTGATCTATGAATAAAAGACACACCACACCAGGCCAGCTGAGAACCCACTCTCTCTTGTTTCTTACAGCAGTCAACTGTAGAAAGTTAGAAAAAAAAGGTAAAATGAACAAAAAAGATGAAAAAACTCACAGTATACTATTGCAAGTATACTGCAACACAAGGCATATGTTCTTTTTCTCCCATTCTACTGGGCATATTTCAAGATAGGTTTCATGACAGTGAACTTCCCAACCTACAGTTAAACTGTCAAGAAAATAATCATGAAGGACAGTTACAAACAGCCCAGGCTAGTAGGAAATGGTGGTGGCCTTAACTCTCCTCAGAACTACATAATGTTTAAAAATAGCTGCAGTACTAAAATGGCTAATCGCTTCAAACTTCTTTTTCATACTTACATTGTTTTTCGTTGAATATTCTGCAGACAAATATAGAAACAATTGTTTAACATTCCAGTCAAATATACTCTGCAGATGTATGCAAGTTAAGAAAAATACCATATTGTACTTACATAACCTTGTTTTATTTTTATTAGATCTAAGTAGTCTATAACCATTACAGTGAGTTCTTACCTTTCAACATATCTCATCTCACTTCCAGCAGTTCGAACACATATCTTAATCATATTGAATGACAGGTTTTCAGGTGGGTTTTTCTTTTTACTGTTTATGAAATCTAGCAGCTATTTCTCCTCCAATGATTTAAGAGTTCTATATTTGACACTGCAAGCTAGTAACCAGAATCCTTTGCTAGACAACCTATTATAAAACCTTAGACATAACAGGCACGACAGAATTCTTCCATAAATATCCTCAAGGCAATTTTTTATACTATCAGAGAACCCTCGCATCCAACTGTGGATCAAAATACAATAATGTTAAACAATATATAAATACAAAATTGGAGGAGTGTAGGGAATCCAAATTCTGGTCGTTAGGACAGTACATGTACTTGTATTTCTTTACCAGTTTTGAACAAAAAACCCTACCACACAGTTGTATTTTACAGCTCTAAATATGGCAAGCTTTATTTATGCCAGGCATGAGAGATTTAGTCAGACTCTTTACAAAAAAAAAAAAAAAAAGATTGTTACTAGCAGAAGCCATTAAAACAGGGAATCTTTACACCCACATATTGCAGACTAATCCTTGTACAAGAACATTTCTTTTAGAGGTCCTGTCCTGCCTTGCTCTGCTTTCCTCTATACACCATGTGTACAAGTCTATGCATCTGCTTTAGAACTTCACTCTCTGATTTTATTATGTATAAGCATTTCAGAGGTAAAACTTAAGACTTAGGAGTTTACCTCTCCTGCTTCCAGTTGATAAAAAAAAAAATCCTCTTATTCCTGTGCAGGCAGACCTGCAAAAATCTGATTAGCCTGTTTATCCAGCATTTGTATCAAAAGTTGTATTTTGTGTGGTCTGCTCACACAACATAGTGTCCCTCAAAGCAGTGAAACCAAAACACAGGGGTAAATAGTGTCTTGCCTAACAGTGACAAAAACCAGCAGACAGGGAAAAATCCCAGGATCCTCAGTCCAGCTGCAAAACAAGGTTTAGTGTAAACACCTGAACGTGCACCGCCTATTCTTTGGTACTGACTTCTGCAGAAGACGTCTTCTGAGAACCTAAATCCAGACTAGCAGGGAAGCAAGGAAATACAAAAGAAAAACTGCAAAACTGGAACAGCAATTGAGAAAGAGGCCAAAAAACAACGTGATAAATTTTTTAGTAAATCATATGCTTCCCAATGAATTTCATACTATTCAATACTAAAGATTACAGTGTTTAACACCTAAACAAGTAAGGCATTACAATGTCTTTTTATTTTTAGAAGAAGACAGGTACTTCTGTGCACCTGTTACACAGTCAGAACCTTGACATCCTCACAACAAAATGAGTTTGAAAGGTGTAGTTTCTAGACTGGGTATGACATTCAAAACAGTACACTATATAAAACCTACCATCAATTCACTCCTCAAACCACTGACACAAACTTCACTTTAAAGTAATAATGTCTAGATGTTAAACTGCATTCCCCATCATTAGATACAGTGCACTTCACAACAGAGCCTGATTTTAAAAACAGGCATTAAAAAGAGAGAACTTGTCACCTACTAGAGACCAAACAGCTGGTTTAAATTCTATTCCACTGCCACAGCTATGCAAAATACTATTTTTAGCTGCTTTAAATTTTTATTTTAAGACAAATTGCTAGTTTCTCCAAGTCCTGAATATCTGAAGATTACAAGGTAACAAAAATAGACATTAAAGTGTTCTTATTCCTAAAAGTTTGCAAACCATTTTTTCCATTAAGGATATCTGCAGTAATGTCAAATGTGACGAATCCCAGGTCACTTCGTTCTCTGGGTCCAGTGAAATCTTCTACATTTTTTCTAAGACAAAACAAAACACAATGCAAGATTATCCTTTCTCATTATTTGTCTCTTACACACTACATGAATTATGATTCTTATTAGATATTTCCCTCATCTGTTTTCTGTATCTGCTTGACTCTGCATGGAACAAATCTTTTATGAATTATCAACTTCATAGGCATATTTAGTCCAGTTGGGAAATTAGCCAATTAAAACATCATTTCATTAAAACCAAGTTTAGTAATCTCAAATAAAAAAAATAAAGTTTACAAGTGAAGAAAGCACTTTTGGAGACAGAAGTTAAGAAAAACACTGCCAAATCTTACCAATTTAAGCCTTGGTATGAATCTCCATCCCTTTGCAAAAAGCAGTATCTTTTTAAGTGGTAAACCTTATCAACACCTCTTAACCACTGTCAGTCTGGTGGAGTAGCAGGCCTTAAGCTTGGGGTCTCCAGAACTTCTGAGACATTCAAGAGAAGCATCTTAGGTGTAACATCTCCCAGTAATACCAGATCTGTGCATCACAGAACAGACCGGCAGTACACATTTAACCCAAATTAGGCATTAGTATGCTGCCTCATATATGCTGAGCTCACCATAACACTCAAAAATATGCTTTTATGCCAATGTTATGCTCTTGCAATCCTCAGTGTAGCATAAATATGGGGCTTCTTTTCCTGTGGCATTAAACCAGTCTGAAAGGTGATGGCAGTCCCTTTATTTGCATTCATCTTTCCTTTCAAGTCCTGCTATTAGGCATCCACTGGTGCCACTTATTTTGGGATGGTTCCAAAGCTCCACAGAATCATCACCAAATCACAGAATGGCCTGGGTTGGAAGCGATCTTAAAGATCATTAAGTTCCAACCTGCCTGACCATGGACGGGGACACCTATCACTTGACCAAGTTGCGCAGAGCTCCATCCAGCCTGGCACTAAATACTTTCAGAAATGGGCTGCTTTAGCTCACTAATCTGGGTCAAAACCAACCAAACAATAAAACATGAACCGAGCTCAGTCAAGTGTCCTATGAGCCAGATTCCCCTGTGGAGTTCTGGTAAAGAACCACGTGGCAAAAACGGGAGCAGAGACCTCTACTCTTAGGTGGCTGTAACAGCTGCTCAAAGGCTTGTGAAACTACCGTCCTCCACATCACGCATACTTAACTTAATGGAAGTTTTCTGTAACTATGTTCCAATTCAGAGAAAAAAACCCCACCCCAAACCAACTCCAAAACTGGGAAAAAACGGTCCCCCACCACAAGTTTGCATCAATACATTTTATTTGTACACAACACGTTCTGACGTGTATTACGTCCTACACCTGGCGCATTTCGCAAAGGGGAAGCCATCCCAATCACTCTGCTGCCACAGAAAAGAAAGGATGCTAGGTTATCAATGGAGGCACCCAACCGAACTACTTCTTAAAAGAAAAAAGTACTACGACCGGATAGGATAAACCCCATGTTCCTGTAGGTCCCTGCCTCCCAAAGCTGCCGGCCGGCAGCAGCTGGCTCGCCCCCGCGGGAGGTGCCGGGTGCGAGCGGCCGGCCCGGCCCCTGAGCGCGCCGCCCCGGCTCCCGCCCGGCCGCGCCGTCGTGGGGCTCCCCCATTGGCCCGGCCGGGAGCGCAGGAGGCCGAGCCCGAGCGGCCGCGCGAGGAGCCGGGGAGCGCCCGCCCCTGCCGGGCGCCAGCGTCCCCTCACCCGCCCCGGCCCTTCCTCTCGGCTCCCGAGCCCTTCCGCTCCCCAGCGGGCAGCAGCCGCCGCCCGGCCTGGCCCGGCCCTCCCCCGCCACTCCCTTCCCTCTCCCCGCCGCACTCACAGCGTGACCCGGGAGACGGCGATGCGGACGGGCACACTGCGCTCCTTGAAGGCGGTGGTGATGAAGCAGCCGAAGGTGAGCGCCGCCATCACGCTCAGCGAGAAGGCGAAGAGCGAGTTGGCCCGGGACAGCACCGTGTTCATCTCCCCGCTGGGCCCGGCCGGGCTGCGGCCGCTGCTCGGGCGGGGCGGGCGCGCGGACGCGGCAGGAAGCGGGCGGCGGCGGGGAAGGGGCGCGCGCGCGACCGCCGGGGGGGCGTGGCTTCGGCCCGGCTGGGCGGGACGGGGAGGCCACGCCCCCGCCACGCGCCCGCCACGCCCCCGCCACGCCCCCGCCACGCCCCCTGCCCGCTTCCGGCCGGCGATGGGCGGGGCCGGCACCGGGGTCGGGCGCGACATGGCGGCGGCAGCGGGGTGGGTGCGCTGCCAGGGCACTCCTTCCTGCAGGCCAGTTGTCGCTCTGCTGGGTTTTTGCATTTGTATAGTAAAACATAAATAAGTGCTAGGCGAAGGCTTGTATTTCCACTTCATATCTGTATCTTGCTTTCAGTGGTACTGTGATTTGCCATTCCCTGCCTTGTTTCGTATAGGATGTTCCTATTCATTTCCAGTTTGTTACATACATGCTCAGTATGTCAGTCTTCTTGCCTAGAAATCTCCTTTAGTAGCTGGGCTTGTTCCTGGAATCCATTTTCTTTGCCAGATGGCGTGGTGATCTCACACCGTTTGCAGGGTGAGGCAGCCTTTCACCCTTATTCCACCAATTTGGTTGAAATTTCAATTCAAATTGGTACCAGCAAAGATCAGTTTATGTAGTGAGGTGGTTCCTAACTCCTCCCGGGGCTCCTATTTGATGCCGTTCCTGCTTCCCGGACCTGCAGCATGTGAGAACGTGAGAACCAAGGGGTGAGAGCTTTATAATGGCTTGGGGTCGATTTTTTTGGTGTTCCCACCCCTTCTATTCCTCCGTGTTAACTGTACCAGGCCGGAGTAACGCGGGTTTCTCGGGGCTGCCAACAGGTGTCAGCAGTGATTCAGTTATATGTGATTTCCCGGCCCGAAGGTTCCAGTGCTGCAAATACTGGGAGTAGGGACAGGAGCTCTGAAAGGCTGGAAGGAGTCATGGTGACTGAAGGGATAGGGAGAGCAAGGTGGGGGCTGTCAGGCCGTTCTGAAATACGTATGCTCTGTAATGATGGTGCTGTTGCTTTTCCTCCCTGTAGCCAAGAGTAAGGTCTATGAATCAGGAAAGAAAAATCTTTGCAGATAAAGGTAGGAAATGGAAAAGGAAGAAGATCATACTGAGGCTTTTTGTTTCCTCTCAGACTGAGTACCTGTAGTACATGTCTGTTTAGCCTGTAGGATGAAGGTACCTATGGAGACATTCCTTTCTTTGGGGACCTTGTTTCCACTATGCAGTTGGTTTCTGTGTGTTTGCATTTGCCCCGTTGAAATCAGTCTCAGGTCCGAAGAGGGTAGACTCTTTTCTGGTTTGCATTTTGTAATTCTTGACCTTTCTGATATTTCGCAAGAGTTTCAGCAGCACAGGGAGTTTCTTGTATAAAGGTTTTTGTTGGCTTGTTATTATTTTATGCTATTCAAAATATTAATTATAGTGATGACTTATGGTCTGGAACTTGTTGTTACTGAAACCTTAGATTACTCTTACTGAAAAGTAGGTACTGTTCCCCAAAATATTTGGAGACTTAGAAGCATTAAGGAAGCTTTTACTGCAAACTGGGGAACCTAATAATTTTGGAAGTTATAAAATGTTGGCTGTTTTTTTCTCGTATCTACAAGCAAAAGGCTTAATTGCCTTTGTTCTTGCTTTTAGTTCATGTAGCTGCTATTTAGAGTTTTTCATATTAAACAACTGTTTAATAAAAAAAAGGCTCTTGGGCAGAACTTACAGGAATACAGTAGTGAAATTTCCAAAGCAGTAGTTAAATACCCACAAAAGACCAAAATCAAAAGGTATTCATCTGTTTTTAAAGGCAATGCATAAATATGGCTATTGCTTGTGGAGGTTTGGATTTATTTTAGTAGAAACTTTAAATAAATGTCACTTAAAAGCACAGTATGCAGGGGAAGACAGATGGTGTAGTTTATTCAAGGATTGATCTATTACTGTTTTAGAATAAAGAAACCTATCGCTTTTTAATGACTGAAATCTTGCAAAATCAAAATGGGAAAAAAATTTGAAACAAGGCAGTTGTGAAAGCAGGGGGGATAATTATTCACAGTAGCTATTTGCTCGCAGGTTCTAGATTGTTCTTTGAAGGATATAAAATCTCATATTTTGTGAAGAATAGTGACATAATATTAATGTGAAAAGTCGCTGTCAGCTAAATAAGGTGTGTTACTGTGAATTGAGCAAATACTATAATTATGGGAACAAATTCGTAGGATCTTGGGGAGGCAGAAGAGTGTGAGAGACCATTTCCAAGATGCAGTGGAATGGTATTCATTATGCCCAAGCAGTGTCCTTAAGCCCAGACCAGCAGAGCACAAGGCATGTCAGTGTTCACGCTGGCTATTACTTCAAGAAATGCCATATTTTTCATTACAAACTCATTGAACAAATTGCAGAGGTAGGATTGGCAGCAGGTCTGAAATGCAGAATTTGCTGTCCTTCTCCAGTCCTTACCCTAAAATTATCTGACTTTGAAATTGAGTTTTTGTGCACTCTTTGATCTATTAAACATGTGTTCTTTTTTTATAGTGCCGGCACTTCAACAGGATTGATCCTTGTCAGCAGCTGATGATTAGTAGTCTTGAGAGAGAGTAGCTTGCTTTCTTTGGTTGACTCTGATGTTCCGGTTATGGAGTGATTCCTTTCATCCTCTGTAAACAAAATAACAAGTGTTGACACTGACTATCAACAGAGATTGCTATGAGTTCTTTGTTTTCCCACTGAAGTCATATTGGTTCTAACATGGTACACACAGATGGAAGCTTTGGGGTGGCTGACAGTTTGGGAGGTATGGTTTGTGAATTTCAAGTGAAAGGGAGGTGTTAACTTCAGCCCAGCACCTTTGGCCTTCTTGGGGCTTAAGTTTCTGACTAATTTTACAAGTGAAAGTTTAGGTGCCTGTGGCATCTTTGGTAACTGGATAGTTAGACGAGAACTGTACAGATAATGTTTTTTTTGATCTAAGGACATGTATATACTTCCTGATTTTTTTTTTACCATAAATGTCTAAATACTGTCTTGAATTTGTCTTTTATTAATTGTTGAAATGTTAATTCTTTAAGAGACAGTGGCAACACACAGCCTCTTAGGCAGCTCTGGGAAGGAAGACGAAGATTAAAATAAATGTGGCCATGATCAGCTGTCTCTTGCAACAGCCCCCTTTCAGTTAGCACCTCTCCTGGATGGCTTGTTTTTACAGCTGGTGTTGAAAGGTTGTGACTAAGAGAAGAGGCTTTTTGGACTGCATTGGAGGGGCTTGGATTCTAATGTTCTTCTCACCTCCATTTTTCAGCTTTGGATCTCCACAGTCTGCAGAATAAGAAGATAAGCAAGAAGAAATTTTCACTTGCCTTCGTAGTATTATCGTAAGTCCTTCAGCAAGAAACTCTTGGGGAATTTTAAATTTCTCATTTTAGAATGAAGTTGATATTTTACAACACTGTCTCATTTGGTGGCATAATATATGGCAAAATAAAAGCTGCATCACAGAGAGAAACAAATATTCTTGGCTCCAAAGTCAATATATTTTGGAGCCTAACACAGATAATTTTTGGCTTCTGTGAGGTTTGTCCGTTCCATGGCCTATAAAGCCATGTTAGGTAAAGTCATTCATACGTTACTGATTCAGCTTAACCTTTCTCACTTCATTGTGCTTTGCATTCTGGGCAAGAAACCTGGGTGCTACTGATCCACCTCACCGGGGTTTTATCTCATTCACTCAGCCAGTTGCAAGTCTTCATCACAAGGTATTTTTATGTCTCTTGTAAAAGCACCAAGCAGAGACTTGTCATGCCTCAGCTTGAAGAAAAAGATGTTTTACCAGTTCTGTCATGGTGATATCATTTAGCCAATACCAATTTTAGTGGATGGAAAAAACCTTTCTGTTATGAGCACTAGCCATGGGAGTCAGCATATAGTGACATAAGCTTGCAGAATAAACTTTTAACTCTCATCCCTACTATTGACTCTGTAATTTCCTTTTATTAACAACATGCTTAGGCACCAAAATATGCTTTACACAGAAAGGAGAAAAATTAAACCACTTTTACTTGGTCAAGAAGAAAACCTGACAAAGTTTGAAGAAAGGGGGAATAAAAGTAAACAGATGATTTCACTGTTTTTAGGAAGAAAAACTATTTTTTGAAGAAAAAAATTAAATGGTTAAAGAAAAATTTAAAGACAGCCTATAATGTAGAATAAAATTAACAATTTTAAAAATAATTCAAATTGATGACAAAAGATTAACAGCTCAGGTATTGTTTTTATTTAGAGGCATCTATTTAATGAGAACCTGTGACATTTTTGCAGTTCATTAAGGAAAAGATTAACCATAAAAAGTGCAAAAATACCAGGTTTAGTTACATGAATTTAGATTAATAAGGTGGTTGCACTGCTTACTAGAGAAATAGCAAAGTTAGTTTGTCAAGGTAGTTGAAATACCAAAAGCATGGCTCCCGTGGTACCACAATCCTACGGAAGAGGTTGCGTTAGTTGCCAGAGAGGGAATCCGTGTTCTGCAGACGAGGTTGGCAATGAAAGAAATCTCTTGGATGCAAGAAAGGAACTGTACAAAGGGAAAGAGGTACAAAATGAGGAGACTCTTCCTGAGTTTTGCTGATACAGCTGTATCAGTACATAAGGCCATCAAAGATGTATCCTTACGAAGAGGCAGCGATTATGTGCATGTTGACATTGCTCTCCCCTGTTCGCTTGCTACGACTTTTTCCGGGGGGTCATTTCATTTCATGTTCCGGGGGGTCATGTCATGTTTCTTTTTCCGGTCATGTCATTTCATTTCAACCCACTTCATGGGTTCTAAGGAGTGGGTGTGAGTGGTTTTTTCTGTGTAAAATCCAACAGGTTAGTTTTAACTTACCAACAGTTTAAACTGCCGGATTTTGAACTGAGGAGTGTATCAATACACATTCCTTCCTGTTGATTTCCAGGAAGGGAGAGAGAGGGGCAGGAACCTTTAGCTGAGGAATGGAATGGGCAGCTGGAGGTGGTAACTTTTTAAACTTCTGGGGGCAAGATTTGCTAGAGTGTGTCTGTCAGCAGGCTGTGTGTGCCTGCTGTCTGACACGTTTCTGGGTTTAGTAATGTCTCTAAGTGCACACATGACTTATTTTGGAATCTTCTGTAATGCTCTTAATAGTTGAGTTATGTTAGTTATCCAAAGAGGACTGCAACAAATACTGTAAATAAACTTACTATGTTTCTAGCAGAACTCAGATTGAATTTACTTGTAAGCACATTGATCATACCTGCTTCCCTGCTGGGTGGAACTTTGCTGTCAGTGATTAGATGGACTGGTTAAGCAGATCAAGCATGCTCATGTGATAATGTGGCTGACAGCAGGATTGTTGATATTGGACTTGTAGCTGAAGGAGCATCTACCCCCATTACGGGAAGCAGCTATCCAGTGGTGTATAACAAAGGGATACAGATTTAAGATTACTATGTTATTTTTTCAAGAACTGAGAAAGTTAGAAAACTAGAATTTCATAATCACTTAAATATCTGAATTACTTTTTATGCTTTTAAATGCATGTCATATGGAGAATGTCTGTTATGTGTAGAGATACTGATTGATATTTAATCCTTGACTAGTAATTCCATTCTCTGGAAATCCAGACGTACAAGTCTGTATACTAGAATTGTTTTCTAAGATAGGAGTAGTATTTTCAACTACTAGGAAAGGCAAAACACCTCAATTAAATAATTTTGAACTCATTAAGAGTTAGCAGTAGAATAAGCAATCTTTTCATGATGTTGCAAATGAAAGGTTGCATCATTCATGTTCCACAATAACTTGATTTGTATAGAGCCTAAACTGTGTCAGACCAATGATTTTAGTACACTGGAGGAAAAAAGTACCACCCTACCACCCAAAGGCATAAGTTTGAACTTTCTAGAGCAGTTCGAGAACCCATGGAAATAATGTGCTACACCAAAATACAGAGAGAAAGTATATATAAAACAAAACATTTTTGTGCATTAATGCTCTTTTAAAGGAGCTGTTGTGTTTCATTATTAGAGAAGACAAATGGTGTCTAAATGTGTAACTGGTTTAGTAGAATGGGTGTCAAGAGCCAGAGCACAACAAGAGGAGAAGTGTTTTAAGACAGTCTCATTTTTCCCTGTTATGCCACTAAAGATGTCATTGCATTGTATTTTGAAACAGACTTTTGGTTAAAGTCTTGGGCTGGGTTATCAGGATATTAGCAGGAATTATGAGAACTGCAGAAATCTGAATTAAACATAACTTTGGTTATGAGTTATGACGTCATGCTGCATGGTTTGTGTAGATCCTGGGTAGACTTGGTGCTCAGGAAGAAAAGCTGTAAAAAAATGAGGGCCTTTCATTTGTTTGGTTTACAGAGTTGTGTCTGTTTCAGTTGGCAACACAACTCTCAGGTTTTTGTGCTGATAATATGGGTTTGTCATGATGCTCAAGTAATTCCGTAGAGTTCTTAAGGATAGCAATGGGGTGCAGTGAAAAAGCAGTTGAGATCTGAACCAAGTTTCGTCTTTTCTGGATGAAAAAGTTTGTGTTTTCTCATTTTTTGTCTTTTCATTCCTCTAAAACCAGAGCACAAAGTCAGTACTTCAGCCACCTCTTCCTATTTTACAAAGAGTAGTAATTGTGTTGTGCTAATGGGCTTGAGTTCCTGTTTGGAAAAGGACACAGCAGCTGCTTGATGTTTTCCAGTCACTCCAGCTTCTAAATTTCTTGTAGCTCTCAGGTAAATGTGACTTGTTTGGGTTTATTTTCTGTGCCTAAGTATAAATGCATAATATACGTAACTTAGGAGTGATATTAATAAAAAGAACATTTAATAGTACTTTTGGAAGATTGTTTTATTGTATGAATGCCTTTTTTTTGTCTTTAATTCGATGTAACATTTTGCATAAAGAGGAAATAAATTTTAAAGATGTTTGTTTGAGTCTAGATTTCTTCAGTTCAAATGCTTTGAATATAAAATAGTAGAAAAAATTGCTGAACATAGATCAAGGAGGAAATGACATAAACAACATTCAGTAGCTTTAGGTAAGTCAGGTAAAATTTTGAGGATTAGCATCTCATACACTCATTAAAATACAAGTCAGCTGGTCACTAAGCAGGTAATTTTTCATGCTGAATTAGACATTTGGTTTTTAGAAGCTCATGCTTCTCTTCTTCTGATTCCTTCATGAAGCATTGTATGCTTACAGAAACTCAGTTCTAGAACTCGATTTCTTACTGATTTTATTTTAAACTCGTTCTGAGGGCATTGCTTTAGAAATTTCTCCTTTTTGGTTGTCCATAATGTTTAAAATAATAAATTCTTCAAAGCACCTAAGAGTTCCTGTTCCTCTGCTTGGTATCTTACAATCTTCTGTTATACTTGTTATTAGACAGAAGTTTCAGAACCAGGATGAGTATCAACTTCGTGTGTATATTTAGCTAACTCTTATATGTGGAGAAAGACACGCACATGAAAGAATTCCTTGTACTGTATTGCATACCTCATCTTTAAAAAAACATTTTCACTTTCAGACATTTATATGCATCTCCAAAATACTGAAGAAAACTACTAGGACTAACTGTAATGGAATTTGTGCTGTGAATATAATTACTCTTTTACATCTTCTGTCATCTGGTTTAAATATATTACTTTAAAAAATTTAAATAGAAGGAAGTATGTTTTCCAAAGCAACAACACAGCATGTGCTGTAACGAAATCATATTTCTAAGGGTTTTGTAGTCTTTAGTGTTAAAAAAAATGCCTTCAAAGACTAAATATTCTATCAGTTGTGTTAATTTTCTTGCATATCTTGCCTTACTAAAAATTAAATGCACCAGTCTTCTAAAGCATAGATGAAAAATTATCAGAATAAAATAGTTTATGAATGTGGTTATGCAATTAATCATAGATGATAAGCATAGTTGGTCTTTTTTCTAAGAATTACTTTGTTAGGTTGAGAGTAAATTGTACACTAGATTTTGGACAGTTTGAATTAGCACAAACAGGTGCCACTGCTAAATACTTTCTTTCTGCACTTGGCTGCTATGCAGCACAGCATTAAAGGCCAGGCTACTTTGTCTGGGCTCTGGAGTTTGAAATGAACCACTTTATAGTCATCATAAACAGTATTGCTATGTTGATTATACAGGTTATGTTCTTTAGAAATGATAACTGACCAAGCTACATTAAAAGGGAACTCTAAGACCATAAATTCCAGCATTTAAAGTTTCCTAAGTGGTTTTAAAATTAAAATAGGCTTTTTCTGGAAATGGGGAAGCATATCAGAGGAATCATTACATTGTTCTTGTTTTATTTGCTGGGAAAGTGTTAGTATGTCAAGGTAGGGGTATCCTTGTCTGTCACAGTATTTCTATCTTCTTAAACAAAATAAAAATCAAAATATCGTTAATCTGCAATGTAGCTTGTTGCCATTTTCTTGTGTGCTATGGTAAAACCCTAGATGCTAAAACAATTTTACAGCCTATCTCTTTTGTCGACATTAAGTGAATGAACAGTCAAGATATCATTTTATTTACCTTTGTAATCTGAATTTTATATTAAAATAAAAAATTATTAGATACCTTATTAGTTTCAGTATTCTTTTCACCAGGATATCTGACTGATTTTTTAACAGCAATGAAGTTATCTTCAGAATACTCCCATTTTACTAGTGAGGAAATGAGGCCAAGAAATTTCATTCCCAAAAGTCAAAACTACATGGGAAATGCAAATATCCAGATTAAGCCACTGCTCTTTTTAAGTGTTTTGATATCTTTAAAATATTATACATTTGTTACATATGGTGCATTTCCATTTGGAAGCTCTCATTTTTCTGCAGTGCTGCAATATCTGACTCCAGTTACTTCACATTGCCATGCAATAGAAAATTGGGGCACTTACATCCCACGTTTTTACAGTCCTTCATGGCATCGCACTGACTGTCAGATCCTTTATTTATTTACCTATGCTTCTATTTTCTGATTTCCCTTACAACAGCTGTAGCTTTCTGTTTCCCGGTCTGGATAACTGGTTTTCCCAGTCTGCATGGGCCTCCTCTCAGCTATTCTGTGTTCAGGTCTCAGCATTCACATTGTTGGTTCTCCCAAAATGCTGTGTGGGTGTTAACTTCTAAGCAGTTGCTCAGTTTTCGTGACTGGGTGCCTTGTAGCATGGCTTTGCCAACAAGCTGTAATGGTAATTTCTGTAGCACTTTAGTAGACTTAGATTAGGATGGACTTGGTTCCGTGTGGCTGGGAGAGTTTCCAGCTAAGCTGACACATTAGAGTTATAGAGCTCTAAAAAATGAGGAAATATTATGAGAGTAATTTTCCCAGCTTCTGATGGGTATGTGTGAACCAGAATTCTCAAAACTCATGATTTCATGTAGTTTTTCATCTTAGTGTAGTTTGTTACTGGTGAGGGGAATTTTTTAAAGGACGGAAGGCAAGTTTTGATACAGGAATAACCTTCCTGCTCAATTTTCATGTTGTTCCTAAAAGCAGTTTTACAAATCCATGACATTATTTGAAACATCGCTTACAAAATAGTAATTGCATGCACAGCCTTATTATTGTAGTTTTAAATTTACTTTTTTTGAACCTTAACAGAAAAATTCAACTTGAAGAAAACTATCCAACAATTGAGAAATTTATTTTGTGATTTCTCTACTGCAGTTGTAAGGAGCAGAAAACATTATTGTAAGGGGAAGATGAATTCTGAGTACTGCTAACTTCAGCTGTTATTTATGGTATTTGCTGCTCAGAGTTTTGCCTCTACAAAGAAAGACTGTTTTGTAAGTTAACAAAATGTGGGAGAAGTCTAAGAGAAAGCAGGTGCTAGATTGCACAATATGAAATCAGGAAAAATGGGTCAGGTAAAACACTGTAAGAAAGAAAAAGCTTTCTATAACATAATTATGGTTTTTTCTTGTTCTGCATGGTAAATTTGTAAAACAGGTCCATAAGATGGCTGGGGAATTCTGTGGACTGATCAAGTTAAGCTTAATAATACTAGTACAAATATGGAAGAAGTAAGAAATTCCAATATTGTGTGTGTTACTGAGGAAAATACTATTTCTGTTAATGATTGAAACAGAAATTGGCAGTGGTAGCTCAGAACATAATGCCTTTTATATTTGTGGAAAACATGACACCTCAATTCAGTGTCAGATAACAATGTGCCAAATATAAAAAGGGATTTTCATTTGGCATTTTAAGTGCTCATTCCCGCTTCTAATAATGGTATGAGGAAAGCAGTACCTATTCTGTCTGGATGAGAAAATGTCTATAAATTAAATTTAGTAAAAAATTGCATATATTTTTTTACCAACAAATGTAGTTTACAATGTAAACTGCTTTTTAATTGCCTTTTCTAGTTATGGTTGACTTTAAGTGGATTAAATCTTTTTCAAAGAAAAATACCTAATGCCTGTTTCTCTCAAGATAAGCACAATTAACTTCCTGTCTGTTAAAAATCTTGTTATTTATTTCCAAGAACATTTCCTTTTATCGTTGTCTTTTCTTCATTTATATAGGTTTGTTTGAATGTAGTTTCCAGAAAAAAAATTACAGTTTCTCTAATAAATTTAATAAATTACACTAATAAATTACTCCTAGAGTCAGATGACAAGAGGTGCCTTATTGTTTCCACTTTCCTTTCAGAAATATGATTTTGTATTTTAGTACCTAATCTGCTATACCGTTCATGGAAGTCAGGGTGATCTGTGGATGCAGTGACATTTGGATCGTACCCTTTTTTCCTGATGGACAGTTGCCAACATTCTAAAATGTTTCTTTCTGATCACCAAACAAGAATACACGGTAGAATAGAAAGGTTTAGGATTACTTTGGGTAGAGTATTTTAAGTTATAATTCAAGACACTATTTTTTAATTTAAAAGGAAATATAAAAGTTTAGAGCAGGACCCTTTCTTGTGCTGTCATGATTCTTTATTTTAGGATTATAGTTCACTTAGAAATCTAGTTCTGTCATGAAGCTCCTCAGTTTGTGTCATGTTGCAACTCACAATTTACTGAGCAATTACTCACACTAATGGAACAACTTGTGAGTGACTGCTGATGACTGTGAGTAATAACTTTATGGTATAAAAGCACATTATTTCTTAAAATATCTGAGGAATTTAGATTCCCTTCTCTAAAGCTGGCCAACAAATAAAGCCTGTCCTGTCATAGGTTTAAAGTAATATGATGCAGCACAGTGAAATGCGTATCATAACTATTAGAAATTTTCCATGTTGTATATTTATCATTGCATTTTAATTAATTTAATTTTAGATGCTCCAAGGTCTTATGCATAAAAATATCTAGATGTTTGATTCTTATCACCTGTTTTCATATAGTGCTTAAGTCTTTGTATACTAGATACTTTCATTCAGCTTGAGCAAAATAATGAGAGACTGTCAAAGCTGGTGTATATAAAATCTCTGTTTATATATTAATGTGTACTTCAATTATTTACTGATATGGTTCTAGTTTTTTAAGGAAGAAGTATTAGTCTGACATAAAATGAAATATCAGAAAAGAGCAATTGTACTTAAGCAGCAGCAGAACATATTTTAGCAAAAACAGATTATCTGAGTTACCTGGTTCAGTACAATTGCAGAGTTTTACAATAGTATGTTTGAATATGTATTTTAAACATGTAAATAAATGAGTTAGCAATGCAGAATTTGGAATGCAACAGACCTTTTAAGTGGAACAAGTACAATCCAGGATCTTGGAACCTGCTGTCCCACATGATAGCAAGAGCGGTAGTGAACTCAATGCTATGTACAGTATAAATAATCGTCATATTTTGAGCAGCAGGCATCATGACCAGCTGATATTTTCTTTCCTCGGGACCAGTTGTTCCCAAGAGTGCATGGCTGGAGCCATATGATCTTATCAACACATTCGAGAGCCTGACCCAAACACTGACAGAGATTTTGCTGCAGCAATGACTGTCATAGAAGAAAGTCGCCCTTTTGCACAGCAGTTATCCAATGTCTACTTTACTATACTCTCACTTTTTTGTTTTAAACTTTTTGTGAAGATCAGTCTTGCTATACTTAGTCATTTCTACATTGTGAAAGGAAACCGTAAGGAAGCAGCAAGGATAGCTGCTGAATTTTATGGAGTTCCTCAAGGACAAGGTATATTTGTACATACTATGTTATCACTACTGTTTGGGGATTTTGTTGTTCAGGTAATTACTTACCTGCTAACCTCATTTACATTCAGTTTTTCAAATTATATGTGTGAGTGGGTTTTGTTTCTGTAGTTGTTGCTGTGTTTTGTATAACAAAAATTATCTGTAGGAGTGTTGTTAGATTATGCGCCTTTTTTGGTTTGGTTTTTTTTTTTTCAGTTTTTTAAAATTTATTTTTTAATTTTTAGATTAACATTAAGTTCAGAATAAAACTGAAGTATCATAGCTAGTGTTCTGTTAGGAGAGAGGCCTATATTTGGGATGGCTGTATATAAATAAGGTTGCTGAATACTTCCCAATCTGGGACTATTTTCCTAGTAGCTCCTAATGGTAAACTCCCAGCTTACCATGCATAGTTGAAATTTTCCATGTTTGGCATATGAAATATCAGAATATTATTTTGCACCATTCTAGTGAAACTAGTCCAAATATTTCTGAAAATTATTTCTTGATTAAGGTAAAATTTTCTTACATTAATTTGTTTGAGAAGATATAGTCCTCATGTACTTTGAATAAGTTGTATCTTGGTACATACCAGGAACCTTAGTAACCCTTTGTCAGGGCCAGGTTTTGGGCATCTCTGTGGAAACCTTTCAAATTTTACTGGGTTGAAAGCTCTTGTGAAAATTCCTTTTTCTGTTCTTGCAAGCAGAACTTCAGCAGAACTGTTGCCCCAAGCTCATCTGTAATGAGGTACCATTTTCATTCAATTCTTCCTTTTGCATTACAGAACACTCTTTCTTCTAAATTGTGGTGTGCTGGTACGTGACTGGACCATGATTTTGCTCAGCTTGGGATTCCTGCTACCTCACTTGTCTTTATTGTTGTTCCTTGTATTCTGGGATGACATCAAATTGAGTTAGGCAGTGGAACAGGAAGACTTGTCTTGCCTCTTACTGCCTTTACCACTCATCCCTAAGTACCACGAATGTGAAGAAGTAGCCCAAGTGAAACATAAAGTGAGAAACTATAGAAATGAGCCAGAAACAGTTTCAAACTCAAAAGATTCTTTCAGTCTTCTATGTTGGGACTAAAGCTAGACATTTTGTGTAAGGGCATTAAAATTTGCAAGCCAGAAAGAGAGGCTTAAATCCTAAAGCAGGAATTAGCTTACTTTGCAGAGGATTTACTTGAGATGGGTTTATATCATGTGTTTTCTGCACAATCTCTGAAACCCAGGGTTTTTACATCTGAACCCGTTAATAACACCATTTGAACTGCTGTGCATGTGTGTGTTTGTGTGTGAGTGTATGTGCAGATATATATGGGTGGGAGAGTGTGTGTATGTATGTATATATTCACTGCAGTAGGATAGGAAGAGCACAGGCAGGAATACTTGCAGAGAATGGGGAAGGCATTACTTGAAATCTGGAATTTTTGCCAGAAACTGCTGGCCATCTTTAAGGCAGCTCATTTTAGGAAGACTGACACACAAGCCGGGCAAAGAAGCAAAGAGACTTGGGAAGAATTGCAGGGAAATGAATAACATACATCAGGGTGGAGAGTAAAATAGTGTCTACAGTGTTACCTGTTGCTGAACCCAGGAGTCTGTAATTCAGTAATTTGTCAAAAGTCTCATCTATTATACCTAAAAAAATGTATTATTAAGCATTCTAGTAGCTGGCCCATGCAAAAGATTGAAATCTATCACTCTTGCAGGTTACTGTTTTGGTCAGGTAGCAGAGGTTTTTATTGATTTAAAGAATCAAACATATGGTAGAGTTTCTAGTTTTCTGCTTGGTTTATTAAAAGAAAATAGTTAATGCAACTATTTTGTGCTTGAATTGTACTTTTTGCAGTTCAACATCAGTGTGTCTTCATTTTTCACTGTCCAGCTTGCAGTGTTTGGTTCTAGATTTGAAACAGTTGTAAGCACATGTTCAGCTAGTGTTACATAATCTGCTTTTCATCCATTTTTTTGTGAATGACAGCAGCAATCCTTTTCCTTTGGGATGCAAATAATTCTTCTCAAAATTATTATTTTATCTTATCTTTTCAGTACTTTAGTTCGATGTCTGTAGAAGGAGGCATGCTAGTGTCTGAACTCACACTGTGTTGTGGGATTTGGTTTGTTGGTGTTGGTGAAATACAGGGATGCCTCCATGGTGTTTATATAATACCATGTAACAAAATATCCTGTTAAAAGTAGCATCTAAAAGATGTACAAAAAGTAACATGAAGCATGAAAACAGCTTGAAACATTACATTATAAAACTAAATACTGAGTATCCTTCTGATTAGTTATCCATTCTTTTTTCTCAAGTAGCAGAAAAACCTTGGCAGAAAAAAAACAACACAAAGAACCACCAAAACAGAAAATTAGGCCAACATCTATCATTAGCTAACTGAAGTTTATAGTGTTTCAATAAGTAATTCAAATTAGAGGAAATGTTTCTTTTCATTTTCTAGTTTTAACCTGATTACATACTCTCAAAATTCTGTTAGCACTGGTATTTTAGGTTTGCTTTTAATAACAAAAAATTATTTATTTCTATTATAATGGCTTGGCTAGGACAGAGTGCTATAATTTTGAAGAAAAAAGAACCTTTGGCAATAATGTGCTACTAGGCACAGGCATTATTTCATACTTGCTAAATTGACCCCTTGAATTAAAATAAGCCTTTCTTTTATGAAGTCTGTATAATTGAGGGTGTTTCAAGTACTGAGCAGTAGCTTTTGGTGGAACTCCTTTTGCCAAACTGAAGGGATAGAGGTCAGTTCAGGAACTGAGGCCTAGGGATCATACATTTCAAGGCTGACTTGCTTTGTCACTTGTTCTTTTTATTAAATATAAGGAGACAGGTGAAGACCTGTGTCATCTGCCTTGTGTGGTCTTGTTGCTGCATGTTAGTAGCGAAATGGGTCCTTAATTTTTCGGGAATACTTTCTCTTCAGTTTCAATAGTCAGCAATCTACACTCCATCTATCCTTTGGATCTCAAGTGTGTGAACAGCTGGATAGCGTCACAATAATTAATTACAAATTATTATACTGTTTATGTGGCATTGAAATATAGGAACTAGACCAGTGTTCAGCATCAGCTAAGACCAAAAAAGTGCATATAAAAGCTCTACTAATTATAAGTCACATTAATTTTTTTGTGGAAATGATGTCTGAGTAAAATTTTTCTTGTGTATAGGTGAAAGGTACCTTCAGAGGTAAATTGAATGCTCTAGGATCAAATATACATGAGTTATCTGTCAAAAGTTTGGTTAACCTGTTTTTAAAATGCTTAGTAATAGTGATTTCTGCAGCATCCTTATGCAACCAATTGCAGTTTTTACTGTTCTCATCACTAGACTGCTTCCCACTTCCCCCAAGACTGGCCTAAATCTTTATTTCTGCAAACTAAATACGTGAAATATGGTTGTTTCTCTCTACATATGAGAACTAATCAATTCAAAGACTATTATCATGCATTTTCCTGCTTCTACGGTTTTTTTTTTTTCTTTTCTAGAATAATGTAAAAAGGATTTAACTTAGTCTGTCCTCCTAAGTCTTAATTTTCTAGCAGTTGGAGTTATTGCAGTTGCTCTCCTTTGCACTTGTGCCAGTTTGTACATAGTTTACAGACGTCTTTACTGATGTCTAATTTCCCGTGTTAAACTGAATGCTCCAGCTGAGACTTTATTAGTGTAACCAGGGGAACTATTAGTTGTATACAAGGGGAACACTTGTGTCACATGCCATGTATATGGTACCCTATGTAATACCTCCTGGAATGATGCTGCCCCCTCAGCAGTAACGTATTATGGAGAGAGTCTGTAGCCTGTAAACTTCATGTTAAAACAAAGTCACTATCCTGTGCATTTGCTTTTTCCTCTCTCAGTCCTTTGTACTGGCCTTCAGCTAACTTCATGCTGTCTTGGTATCAGACAATTTCTCCATTTTACTTGCCTGTTTTGAATTGTTTCCCTCTGAGCAGCTGTAGCATCTACAGATTAGTATCATCTACTGCTTGCATAAAAATAAATACATTATTCTACTGTTCACAGTGTTAAAAGCCTGAATAGCACCAAATGCAGGACAGAATTCTGCAGTGTTTTACATTTGCTTAAAGTGAATTGAAGACCTGTGTCCTAATAAGCTATTAGAGTTGAACTCTTTCTTTTTTTTAATGAAGTCAGTGGTATTACTACCATAAAAAATTAAATGAAAAGGGGATCCATTCTATTATAAAGGTCCCATTTGGTGGGTTATTTTTAACTTTGGCGCCAATTTTGTAAACACTCATATACAC